>NC_058403.1:128727047-128741126 GCF_002201575.2 Neomonachus schauinslandi
GAGTATAAGATATGGTTCCTGTTCCATAAAGTGAGGGCGGGGGGGGGGGGGGGGGGGGGGGGGGCGGAGGGGATTAGGAGCTAAGCCCTGCGGCCCCAGTCTCTGATCGCACTCGCAAGAAGCTGTCTCACGAAACAGAGGAGGCGTCTCATTCCAGGGGCTGAGGCTCCTGCTTCTCCATCAACGCGCGAAGGAGAAGAGGCCAATGACGCGCAGGGCAGGATCCGTCGCGCTCAGGGCGCTCGGGAGACACTAGGCCGCCCCGGCCGCCAGGGCCTGCGGAGAGCCGGCCACACTGGCTCTCGGGCCCCTGTTCATCTAGTTCGCCGCGCTCGGGCTCACCGTCATCAGTTCTTACATTCACCTGGACCGGTAGGGCCGGACGCACTCAGCCCTCAGCCCGGCCCCGGGCTCGGAAGCCGAGTCGGGGAGCCGCCGCGCGGGGACAAACTCGCCTCGAGGACCTCTCCCGGCGGAATCCTTTGCCATGGCACCGCCCCCGCCATTTCCGCCACTAAGCCAGAGGTCCCTCCCCGACGCCGGAAGTCCCGCCGCCCTGCTTCCGCGCAGTCCTCCCCCACCCCGCCGCGGAGAAGAGGATCTGCTTCCGGCCCCGGGTGGCCGCGGGCTGGGCTTGCCGTGCGCTGCGGAGCGCTGTCCAGGGAGCGTCGTTCCCCCGGACGCTGGCGCGGGAAGCGGGGGCCGCGGCCGCGCCAGGAGAGTGCCGGTCCGGGCGCGAGGCTCGTGCGGGGCCATGAACGGGACCGCGAACCCGCTGCTGGACCGCGAGGAGCATTGCTTGCGGCTCGGGGAGAGCTTCGAGAAGCGGCCGCGGGCCTCTTTCCACACCATTCGCTGTAAGCCAGAGCTTCCCTCTGTTCCCTTCGGCCGCTGCGCCCTCCTCTTGCCAACCCGACTCCGTCCTCTTCCCTCGGCCCTCCAAAGCCCAGGAACCACTGCCTACGTCAGCTCCCTTCTCTCTTACCCCAAGATCCTCCCGGGACCTCGATCTTCCCCCCGCCCACCCCTTCCAGCTCACTCCCAAACCAAACCTTTCGCCACTCCCAACTATTCTTCTGTCTTGTGATCCCACATACTTCTTCCGAAGGCTGTTGGCCCCTTTCCTTTTTCGTCCGCCCACCCAGCCCTTTAAGCGAAACTCACCCCTCTTTATTACCGAAAGACTGTGACCCCACGTCAGACTCCAGTTCTCCGTCTAATCCATCCCCCTTTCTGATGACCCTACAGGGTCCTCCACGTTTGAAGGACTCTTCCCGTTTGCTCAGGAGTCTCACCGACTCCCTCCTATTCCATCCTCTTCTTCCCTGTCTTCCTTAGCCTTCTTTCCTCGTTCGTCTTTGTTCTGGTCACCCTGAGTTTGCGCTTCATCCCCTGGGCAGCCAAAGAATCCGCATCCTCTGTGCGTTCCATCAGTCTTCCCCCTCCAGCTTTCCGTGCCTCGTTTGACTCTGCTGTCTTTTGAGGTCACCTATACAACCCAGACTTTAACTCAGTCCCAAGTCTCATGTGGGTGAAGAATAAAATTAGAATTCGTGAGCCTGGAATAAGTTAAAGCTTGAGCTATGTTTGGAAGCAGAGGAGAGGAGGCATAATGTCCAAATAGTCATTATGCTGGACCTTCCTTTTCTACGTGATTACAGACTGTTGAGGGAGGGCACGTCCACTCTATGTCCTGGGTAAAGTTTTGGCTGTTCAGAATGGGCTGACTGATCATCCCTGTGTGATTCACAAGCTCCTGGTTTCCCGTCTTGGTAGTACTAATGCTGGTTAAGACTTGTTTTTGTCGAAGGAGCTAATAAATGTGACTCAACACATTGGAAGAGGGCGTGTTAGATAATGAAGTTCCATCTTTCTGTGGTCACTTGTCATTAACATTACTATGTCTCCTACTGAGAGCAGATCGGCTCTTTCAGAGGGAGGATATTGGGAATGTGATAAGAGCATCATTTCCTGAGCAGTTTCCTAAGTTGATGGTTTCGTAGCGTGAAGGGCAGTGTGGAATTTGGGAACGCTTCACATATGCACCTGATCTGCAGTTTGAGGCCAGTGTATGTCAAAATGGAGTAAGATGGCTATTCATGTTGTACTTCAGCAGCAGTTGAGAGATATGGGCAGGATTAACCTTTGGAGGTACAGTTCAACCATCTTTCACAAGAGTATTTTTGTTAAATCTATGGAACTTGAGTGTGGCAAATCCTAATTTTGAGTTTCTGTGCAAAATGAAATCAGCTTATGTGGTACCATGGCCTTTCATGTTTCATATAGGGTTTAACAATCACAGAATCTTCTTAATATGCT
Source organism: Neomonachus schauinslandi (assembly GCF_002201575.2). Taxonomy (NCBI): domain Eukaryota; kingdom Metazoa; phylum Chordata; class Mammalia; order Carnivora; family Phocidae; genus Neomonachus; species Neomonachus schauinslandi. The sequence continues at coordinate 128,729,367 of NC_058403.1, forward strand.
CTGTTGCTTTTGATCCTGTACACAACAAGCCGGATAAAACACCTTACGGATAATAAGGCATTAATTTTCATCTGTCACTTGGGAGAAGGGAGCATCTTTGCTTAATGAAATGGTATATGAGTTCTAGCTTTTTTATTCTTCAAAATAATCCAGTGGGGATGGGAGGAAAAGTATGTGGGAGGTATAGATAAAACAAGATTGTCACTGAGTTGGTAATTATTGAGGTTGGATGATAGTACACAGGGGCTCATTGTACTATTCTCTTTGCTTTTGTATATGCAGGGTTTTCCACAATGAAATAGTTGTTTTTTTAATTCTCAATTTGTATTTTCCATTTATCTGAAGTAACAAAAAAATTAAAAAAAAATTTTTTTTTAAAGATTTTATTTATTTGACAGAGAGAGACAACACAAGCAGGGGGAGAGGGAGAAGCAGGCTTCCTGCGGAGCAGAGAGCCCGATGCGGGGCTCGATCCCAGGACCCTGGCATCATGACCTGTGCCGAGGGCAGATGCTTAACGACTGAGCCACCCAGGCGCCCCCCCCAAAATTTAAATTTTTAAATAAGAATGCCCAGGAGGCTTAGTATAAGTAACTTGGTGGATAAATGCTCTTTTGCTTTTCCCTTTAGATGACTTTAAGCCAGCATCTATAGATACTTCTTGTGAAGGAGAGCTTCAGGTTGGCAAAGGAGATGAAGTCACAATTACACTGCCACATATCCCTGTAAGTTTATGCATTGTGGAATCACAGTGAATCCTCATATTCTATTTATTGCCATTTGAATTTCCTACTATTTAAAAACCTCTAGATTTCTAAAGTTCCAGCATAAGGGAAAAAGGAATTTTGGGGGTGGGGTAGGTTGGAATTCGTGCTTCCCAGGTGCTTGAGTAAAAATGATTCTTGGCCATTTTCCCCAAGCTCCCTTTTCTCCCATTTGCTACAAAATAGACAATGTTCCTATCTGGATACCTAGCCCCTCTTTTAGATCTGCATAGCTTTTTTTTTTTTCCCCCCAAAGAGCAAAGCCCTAGATGCCATGTTGATTTATAGCAACAACCGTTTAGGAGTGTGGCAAGGCAAGCCAGGAGTTAAGGGAGGCAGGAGCAGGATTAACATATTTCATACATCTGGCAAAAGGTGAAGTGTAGGCTGAAAGTTTCAAGCAAGAACCAGAGGATCAGAGCAGTCAGCTAATTTAGAGATGAGGAACCCAGTTAAAAGCTAAATTGAGATCCCTTGCAGAGAGGTTTTTATGAAGCTTTGCCCAAGGCAACACTGTAATCAGAAAGCCTAAAGGATCAAACAAAGCACTCTTAATGAACATGTGTCATTGCATGTCACAGTCCTGTGCTGGAACATAATAAGGTCTTGGTAACCAGTGATAGAATGAAAAGGCTCTGGACAAGAAGCTTCACGTTGAGGAACAATTACTTGTCTGCCAGTTCCAACTGCTATTTCATTACTTGTTGCCTTTGGCAGGTTACATCATCTCCCTTTGGATCTTCATTTGCCAAATGTAAAATGAAGGGGTTAGATAAATGGTCTCTAAGGTCCCTTCCAACTCTTAAGTTTTTACCCTATGAATAGGGAGTCAAAGAGCTAAGCAGTTTTTGATTCTATATAAGGGATTAAATCCTATACTTGTCAAATACTAATTTTTATTTTTTTATTTATGTCATATTAATTGAGTACCTACTGTGTGCTGGCCCATTACTAAGCACTGAGAATAAATACAATCTTAAGCAACACAAGCATATTTCTTGCCCTTGGGGAGCTTATGGTCTGGAATTAAATAAATATAAAAAACAGCATTTATTTTAGAAAATCAGGGAAGGCTTTTCTAAGGAAGTGACCTTTGAGCAGATTTGAAGGTTGAGTAATTGAAGAAGAAGGGACAGGATGTTGTAGGCAGAAGCCTTGGTAAAGCCCTGCAAGAAAGAGCTTGAGAATCTGAGAGAGGCCAGCCACCTTCTGCTCTGGATTCCGCAGAGCCGAGGGCTGAGTGAGCAGAAGGGCCAGGTGTCTGGTTTAAAGATTTTATTCTTTTGTCTCAGAGCAACAGGGTAGCAGTTGAAGGGCTTAGGCAGATGAGTGGCATGATATACTTACTCTGAGCCAAGCAGAATAATGAGCTGCCCTTAGAGAATGCTCTTTTGGTTGCTTGGCCTCAGGGGAAGCCCCGAACTCTGAAATTACAAGGAAATACCATGATTACTTACTGGTTTTACTCTCATAGTGAAAGTTCTACTCAGTATAATACTGAGTAATGGCTAATTATTTTTATCAGTTCACACCTTGCCATTACTTGTAACACAACTTGAGTCCTTAGAAAAAGGTACAGTAATTTTGCAAGTTTATATTACCTTTCTCGATTACTGAGAAGCAGTTGCACAGTTACAGATTCTTGCCATATTATTATTTCCCCTTCCTTTTTGCCTAGGAAGCCAGAGGAATTAAAATAGAAATCAGTTTATTCTGATCTATTTGAGTAGCTCTGATAAAAGATTTGATGAGATAGTTATTTGTAAGTTCAGTTTTGATATTCATAACTGGTGTGTCTAGTTTGATTGTCTTCTACTTTTGTGGCATTTAGGGATCTACACCACCAATGACTGTGTTCAAGGGGAACAAACGGCCTTATCAGAAAGACTGTGTACTTATCATTAATCATGACACTGGTGAATATGTGCTGGAGAAACTCAGTAGCAGCATTCAGGTCAAGAAAACAAGGTATGTGAATAAGCAGATGCAGATTGATACAGGGTTTCTATATCTTTGCGTTATCTATCTGTTTATTTTATAAGGAGGTGAGCATCTGGGTACTCAGTGTCCTATCGGTAATCTCAACAGCTCTACCTCTGTCTTCTTGACAAGTCAGTAAAATACCGCTTCCTCAAATGCAATAAAAAGAAATAATGCTTTTAAGACCTGAAACATGGAAGCCACTGGGGAAGAGGATGTACTTTACAATTAAATCCATTTTATTAATCTCATGATGTTGATATAATACCACCTAACGGGATAAGATTTAAACTCGTAGGCTTGTAATTATGAAAGAATCATTGAGTGATATATATTCTTTATTAGATTGAAAACATTAATTTTTCACAAGATGCATTTGAGGTTATTTATAATACCAAAATAAAGTTTTACCTATTTTTTTAAATAATGAGCTCTTTTAATACTTAATTCAACAGGTATTACATGTCTAATATGAAGCCAATTAGATTTTAAAGTCAAAATTTATTCCATAAATAGAAGCAACCCAGTGGTTCTCTTTTTCACATTGTGATACAGCAATTATTGTTGTATAGTCATGAAATCTTAGAGTGTTACAGACTGATTGTTTTTCTGTTTATGCTTTCTCAAGCCATTTTTCTGTACTCAATCCACAAAAAATCAAAGTAGCTACCGTTTATTGGGTTATCATGTGCTGAACACTATGCCAAATGCTGTCATGCATTATCCTACCTAACTTGACACATAACTTAGAAAGGTGCTATTGTTATCCTTTAAAAAAAAGCACACAGATGAAGAGACTGATTACTGGTGAGCTTGTGACTTCACTGGAGGCCAGCACCGCAGCTGAGCCCTACCCTGGGGGTGCGCTTCCAAGTTCCTGCTCCTCTCCCGCCTGGGATATATTTGTGTTAATTACCTCCCCGAACCAGTGCCTCTGTTACCCCAACAACTGATGGTTGTGGGCGTGTCTCTCACCACTCAGTGTCTTCTGTGGACTAGCAGCATTTTATCACTTGGATGCTTTTTTATTTTTTAATTTAATTTTATTTTTTTAAAGCTTTTCTCTATTAGCGAGAGAGAGCACAAGCAGGGGGAGGAGCAGAGGGAGAGAGAAGCAGACTCCCCGCTGGCCCCGCTCCATCCCAGGACCCTGAGCCACCCGGCTGCCCTTTGGATGCTTTTTTAAAGTGCAGAATTTCAGGACCTGCTAAGTCAGAATCTGCATTTTAATGAGCTCCTCAGGTGATTTGTGTGCACACCAAAGTTGGAAAGCCCAAAGTTTGCTGGGCTAGTCCATTTATAAAAGAAATTGTTAATGAATAGAATGTTCTCAGTTTGGGGTGGAATGCTTTGCTTGTCTGCCCACAAGAGCTGGCTCATGACAAGATGAGCAAGCAGTAATAGAGCGTGCAAAAATTTGCAAACTAGCCAGCGTTTCAAGAGCTGGTTTTACTTAGTAACTCATACACTTGTGACTGTAACTTTATACTGTACACAGGTCAAATAAATAACGCTGTGGTCTACTAGGAAAAAGGGTTCTCATAATCACATTGTGTCCTGCATACTGGTTTTACCTGCTTGCTCTAACACGTGAGCTCCATGAGCACAGCAAGTCTGTCTCGTTCATCTCTGCTGCAGAGTGCAGTCCTGGAATGCAATAGGCACGTGTTGAGTGAGCAGCTCATGTGATAAAATTACAGACATCAGTATTTTGCAGTAGTCTTTAAAGAGCACAGGGTTGTGCAGAGACCTGTGGGTACTTGGTCCCCTAAACAGATGTGGGAGCTCTTTTTGCTCCTCCAACTTAATGTCCACATCTCATTTCAGAGCCGAGGGGAGCAGTAAAATCCAAGCTCGAATGGAGCAGCAAGCCCCTCGTCCCCCACAGCCGTCACAGCCACCACCTCCTCCGCCACCTCTGCCATTCCGAGCTCCAACAAAGCCTCCAGTTGGGCCCAAAACTTCTCCCTTGAAAGATAATCCCTCACCTGAACCCCAGCTGGATGACATCAAAAGAGGTAGGCAGCATTTTCTGGAACATGATAGCAGCTTGGAGTGGGACGTTGGTGTTTTTGTGGCGATCACATGACAGCACAGGCATTTTCTGCCGTTGAAAAACATTTCTGCAGAGTTCACCATTTCAGAGGTGATGCGGGTGGGGGCCGTTGCCACGTGCCTCGTTGGACAAGGGGGACCCGGGAACAGTGACTGGAGTGGTGGCCATCTTTGCAGCTTTCTGATTAGAGGCCCCGGATATTAAACAAGCATGACTGCCATCCAGAGGTCCATACAACACTCCTCTAAGGCTTTGGGAGAAGAGAATCCCAAGGTGTCGGGGTGAAAACCAGGTGTGTCAATGTTAGTATAGTATCTAGGTCAGAAGAACATCTAAAATACCAGGACCAATGCTTTGTACTAACACAAAGCGTGTGAACACGAGAGTGCCATGGGGACCTGGAAATGGACACGGCCTAGAAAGACGTAGAGGTCTGATCAGGCTCTCTGCAATGTAGACCCGAGGCCAGGATCACCTTGGCTTTCTCCCCGTACAGTGAGGGGGTCGTTTTAGTTGTCCAGATTCTTAGGAAGTTAGGAGGGTAATGTCATATTTCAGATTTCTGAAGTTCTATGAAACAAAAGTAAATCTGTAACAGTGGTAGATAGGGAAAGATAAAGAGTTGTCCTTGGGAAGTTTGCCTTTTCTACCTTATAGAAGTGCTCTCTTTTAGTAAACAGAATCATTCTCTGCATGGTGCACATTTGTTAAGCCTCCTGTTTTTGTTTTCCTCGTGGATATTAGAATGCTGTTTATTAAAGTTTTCACTTTAGTTGAACAGGAACTGGACCACGAGTGGTTAGTTATTGCCAGTTATGCTTAAAGGAACCATACTTGTTTAAAACCGCGTGGTATGTTTGGACAGGAAAATCTGGCATCTTAATGTATCCTCTGATGTATCCTTAATGTACTCAGTGACTTGGAAAGGTTAGGAAGACCTGTTTTTCCTTCCCTGCCGTTCATCTGTAGAAAATGTAGTACCTGACAGGCATGGCTGTCGGTGAGCTATAGAAAGAGGGCAGAGGAAGAATGTCGTTTCCCCATTTTCCTTCAGTTACCATGGTTCCCCCTGCCTGCCTCAGTTTCTCTGTGGGACGGGAAAGCTGAAAAGGACTCGGAGGCCGCCTGCTCTGACCTTGCATTTTTTCCGTGTCTTGGAAAATTCATCGACTCACACCTGGGTCTCACTGCTGGTTAGATAGAGGTGGATCGAAAACAAACATCCAGATCTTCCAGTGCCTAATCAAATATTTTTCAACCCCTTAGCATAATATTTCTCTTATTTGGTGTTTAATCCCATAATTCACAATCTTTTTTCTTTTCTTTTTTTTTTAAAGTAGATAAGGCAAATAGACTTGATTCATTTCTTATACAGAACAGCCATTATCTGAAACTGTTTTCCGTTTGGTTATTTGAAGTTAATGTTTCCATTGTCTCTCTGAAGACAGAGTTTGATTTTGTTGGTTTTGGTTTTAGTCATTTTGTTTGTACGTTTTTAAGGAATTAAGAAGCAGGAGTTTAAGTTATTCCTCGTTGCTGTTGGTCTTGCCACTTCACTGTTGACAGCAGTTGCAGCGTGTGGCCCTGAGAGAGGCTGCTGTGCTCACCCCCGTCATGTCATTTTGTCCCAGAGCTGCGAGCCGAAGTTGACATTATTGAACAGATGAGCAGCAGCAGCGGGAGCAGTTCCTCAGAGTCGGAGAGCTCGTCGGGGAGCGATGAGGACAGCTCCAGCAGTGGCGCCGAGGACAACGGCCCGGCGTCCCCCCCCGCAGCCCGCACACCAGCAGCCCTACGGCAGCAGGCCGGCCGCCGCCAATGGGACCGGCCGGCCCCAGGGCAGCAGCCAGCTCATGAACACGCTCAGTAAGTGTGTCTCCCTTTCTGGCTCAGACGGGGGTGGCGTGTCGGGCCAGAGATGGGGCTTCTGCTTACCTCACACCAGAAGATATTTAAGGCGTAAGAAAGGATCCCAACCAAGAAAATTTGGAGCAGAAAGGAGTAAGTTACCAAAGAGTAAAAAAAGGGAAGTACAAAACCAAAAAGTCTGTTCTTTCTCTTTTTTTCCCCAGTGGCACAAATTAGGTTTTGTGAATTCTAAAAATGCTGAAACACGAACAGCTCGGCTCTTTATTTTTTGCATTTAGCAGGCTTTAGGGTTGCTGCCTGCCACCGTTCTGCCCCCTGCCTCCGGGTCTTTTTACAGGTCCCAAGAACCCAGTTCTCCGGACTGTGGTGACCCACAGCCCGCAGACTTGGGAACCTGAGCCATTAGGATATATTTGGAAACCAACTAGCCTTTGGCAGGAGGGAGAGAAAGGGGCATTGCAGTGTCTGGGTGGCTCTCAATGCAGCTGATACTAAAGTAAAGCAGAAGAAAACAAGGGCAAAGACAAACTCCTTTGTATTGGACGTGGGGAGAGTACTGCTTCCCTATGCCCCTGTCTGTCCAGAGTCCTAACGAATGCTCTCAGAGAGCATGACTGCCTTTGAGGAGGCAATAGTGGGGACGCTAGCTTAGTTAACCCTACTACTGTGGACCAGGCAAAGGTAAGTCTCAACGTCAGCACTACAGATATTGTGGGCCAGGTAAGTATTTGTTGGGCGGCGGGGGGGGCAGTCGTATGTATTGTAGGATGGCTAAGAGCGTTCCTGGCCTCTACCCACTAGGTGCCCTTCTTCTTCCTTCTGCCCCAGTTGTATCAACCCAGAATATCTCAAGACATTGCCAGGTGTCCTCTGGGGGACAGAGCCACCCCCACTGGAGAAACACTACTCAAGGCCCCGCTCTTTTCCTTGAGTGAGTTCAACCCCATTAGGATATCAGTTAAGGATCCTGTCGGCTATCCCGTTCTGTGGGCCTGCGTTCTAGGTATCAGGGTGTGCTGTGGTGCTCTTCTCAGGTGGCTAGGGAGAGTAAGTTTCACATTGGGAGTTTGGTGTTCACAGTGGAAAAGTACCAGACAGCTACTGTGGCTTTAAGTCCGTTCCTAATTTTGCCCAGTTAATGCTAAATTATTCTTTCCTTTTAGAAAGAGCAAAAAAATGGCACCGTGGGTGTTACCTGCCTACCAGTGCCTTAAAATCCTTTTAGCTCTTTATGGCTCCAAGTCATCCTGTTTTGCAGCTCTTCAAATAGCAAGACCTTAACTGCATATCTCATAGACAGTAAAGCACTAGAGTTATTTAAACCAGGATTGTCAACTGGAACCAACATATAAACCCTAAAATCACAGTAAATAGCGCAAATTTGCTAACCCTGATATAAAAATACATAGTCATTATAAGATTGTTTTCCTGAATAGTAACCTAGATTATATTTTCTCTTCTCAAAAATAAATAAGTGGATCAATTTGAACCTGAATCAAATCAATTATATAAGCGATTTCAAAACTAGATTTTCACCTCCATTTACCCTGACCTGTTAAATGCACAGCATCTTATTGTGTAAGAGATCATGCTCAGCTTAGCTGATTGGGAGTGACCAGCGGTTGCCATGCCCGTGTTGACTTCCTTAAGTTTAGAAGATTAGTTGTCACATTCTTGGGTCTCAGAGCTCTTAACTCTAAAAATTATTGAGGACCCCAAAGAGCTTTTGTGTGTGTGGCTTAGATCTATCAGTGTTTATCATATTAGAAATTAAAACTGAGAAATATTTAAAATATATTCAGTAATTCATTTAAAGTAACAGTAATCATCACATGTTAACAAAAGTAACATTTTTATGAAGAACAGATTTTCCAATCAGAAAATATTTAGTAAGAAGAGTAACATATTTTTACAATTTTAGAATTCCCTTTAATGTCTAGCTTAGTAGAAAGCTGGATTCTACACCCACTTCTGCATTCAGTCTATTGCTGTTAAGTTGTTCAGGTTGATGTAGATGAAGAAAATCTGTCATCACACAGGCGTGGAGTAGAAAAGGAAGTACCCTCCTGAAGGAGTCCCAGGGAACCCAGGGTCCTCAGAACAAACTTTGAGAAGAGCTGGCCCAGGGATTAGCAATCGGTCATGTTGTAGTTCACTTTTGTGGTATCAGCTGGGGTCCTGTTATTTTTATTATCATCTGAGACTGAAATGTTGAGTACTTCTGTTCTTCACTCCTAAATTGAGCACACTAAACAAAAATCGGAGGCTTTACAAAAGCTCATTAGTTGAGTTGAGGTTTAAAGTAACATGAATATCCTGAACAGAGATGTCCCAGAAGGGATCCTGGATTAGCGTGTTCCTGGTATAAACAGTATTCGGCTTCCTTAACAGGGAGCCTAACTCCGTGTTATTTTAGCTTTTATAAAGCAATCTAATGTGGACAATTCTAGATGGTGAATGAGTTATTTATAAATGCTTTCTTGCTATTTATTAACACATTTAAAAGTTGTCTGGCCTGCTCCTCGCCTGTTCTATCCCAGTGAGCAGCATTGCTGTGCTTTGCAGCTACCAAGAATAGCATTTCTTTAAAAATGTTGACTGCATCAGCTTTGTCACTGAGCCAAATTGATTTTCCTCCCTAATTAAGTGGAATTGGCTTGGTTTTTACTGTAGTGTGATAACCAAGGCAGTCAAACAAAGAATTGTGGGGAAGTCCTTTTGAAGTTGTGCACTTTTGGTGTGATTCTGTTTTCTTTTTATAGGAAATGACTTGCAGTTGAGTGAGTCTGGCAGTGACAGTGATGACTAGAGTCGGATCTTTCGAAATCAGCTTCTCGTGCACAGATGTGCTGCTGGACCAGGCTGCGCTCGCACGGAGCCCCATGCTGAGAGGGACACGCTGTGGATCAGTGACTGTGTAGGAGTTTGAGGCTCTGGAGGTCTCAGACATTCAAGTCTTTAACTTAGTGGTGATGGGTGATTTTCTCGTGTAATTTTTGAACAATCTCATGTTGCAAAGTAGAACTATGGAAGAACTAACAGAATTATATTTCTATTTGGTTAACACTGTTCATAGACAACAGACCAATGTGCCCTGGTCTAGGTTACTCAAAGGCCATTATCTTTAGGGGGCCAGTGATTCCGTTTTAAACCTCAGCAGCCACCAGTTTGGCTAAGTGGTCTGCACCAGTGAAATGAAACCTGGTCTTTGAGGGGTAGGAGAGAGAGGGAAACCTCAAACTGCAGCATAGAAGTATGTTAAAACCACTTTACACTGTTGAGACAAAGTGGTAAGGAAATTTTGTCAGACCCAACCTGATAAGCCTGTGTAGGAACCGACTTTGAGAAAGAGTCCTAGAGCATCCGCCAGGTAGGACCCTGGAGCTCTGCTAGTTCAACCTCCTCATTTACAAATAAGGAAAGAGAAGCCCACGACTGGCTGATGGCTGGTCTCCTGCCCCCAGTCCAGGCTTTCCCTGCTGCTCCCTCCCTTGAATCTCATTTATTGGAACTGGAGATTCTTATACATGACACTGATAGTTGTACATCGGACTTTTATTGGATTGCAAAAGACAAAAGTGTTGGGTACTTCTGACTCAAATTCTGATCCAAAAAGTCGCTAAATACATGAGGCTGGATGAGCAGGTCAGACCAGCAGCCACTGCGTTGACGCGTGAGATGCAGTCACATGGGGGCTGTTAGTTCCGTAGATCCATGCTAAGCGTTCTTCATTCAGTGCATTTTAGTAGGGGGAGGTAGGAGTGGAAGAGAGGTGTAGTGAAGGAACCTTTCCGACCAAGAGAACCAGCAGCAGGTTTTCAAAAACCCAGAATCTAGATAGGAAGCAGTTCTGCAATATGAAATGAGCACATCCTTTGAGAAGGCATTTCTGTTCATGCTTTTCTACCACTGTTTGTGCCTGACTCCCAGACCGATTTGTATTTTTGATATACAACTAGAAGAAAGTCACAAGATTGCCTTTTTGCAGTGTGCAGTTTCCAAATGAATCTGTTACAGGGAAGTGGTCACTAGTAAATGTTCCATATTTAGTGAATGTGTGATAAATTGTCCCGTGATTAGTATGGAGTAGCCCATTTCTGTAATTTGAATGAATACAGTTTGAAGGTCCTGAGAAATTTCCATTTACTTTGGTTCAGTGGGTATCGCAAACATTAAAATTGATTTTCCTTCCTTGGGTTCCTCCACTCAAAGATGGCCTCTGCATCCCCCGCTAGTGGATGGAAGCAGTCTGGACCTGGAAAGGAATGAGATGATTCACGGTGGGGGCTTTGGTGAGAGTCGCACCTTATCGAGCCACCTGTTTGATGCACACAGGGGCTCCGGTGAGCTGGAGATGGGGGCCCAGCGCTGTCATCCCGTGGCGCACTCACACTGCCCCACCTAGTGTAGGTAATAGGCTAACACACCAGTACTTTGTGCTGGGTGCTCCGCCCATCGTGAGGTTTCAGTGCGTTTAATGGCAGGTAGGAATTTATAATGAATTGATAATTGTTTTATAATTCCTTGGTAATGACAGCTCAGGGAAGGTGAAGGTCACAATTCGGAGACTTGACTTGTTACTGCACGTGGGACTTGTTGCACAGCTCTTAACTTGCTCAAGCTGGGGCAGGTTCCAGGAACTTGAACTAAAAATATCTACTTAAACTCCTCTCTCACTCTTTTTTTTGTTCTCCCAAAGTCTTGATTTAGACAGACAGAGCTGTGGCTTTTGGCATGTTGGGTCATGTTGGGCATGTTGGCGTGTGGCACTGGGTTTGGCAAGTCGAGCTCTCTGGGCTTCAGACCCTTTCCTCTGTCACCCGTCCTACCTGACACTGCACTGTTCTCCTCTAGCCCGTTTCCAGTTTGTTCTCTGCACAAAGCCCTCGGTGGTTCCCTCCCCCGGCCCTCCAGCTTTACCCACCAGAACAAGGAATCTTTTCTTTTTGGAAATCAAGAATTTGGCCTCACAGACTACTTCTCATGTGTAACCTCGTGCCAGCCTCACTGGACTTGTTCTTTGTGCCTCTGTGCCTTCTCAATACCGCCCCCCCCCCCCCCCCCCCCCCCCCCCCCCCCCCCCCCCCCCCC
>NC_058403.1:128741226-128854299 GCF_002201575.2 Neomonachus schauinslandi
CCCCGCCCCGCCAGGCCCCAGTCCTGACGCTCTGGAGATGCCATCCTCGTGGCCTCTTCCTCTGCTCGTTTCAGCCCACTCGAGTGCTGTGTGGACGTACTGACCTTCCTCTTGCTTGAGCTCTGGTTGGTGTGAACTCCTTAAAAGCATGGACTGTCATTCTCATCTCTATTCCCTGGGGTGTTCACAGGACTAGACATTCAGATGCTTATAGCCTGGTGGGGAGGAGGCAGAGAAAACCGGCCAGTGGAGTACAGGGGGTAGACATGGAGAAAACATTCCAAGCATTTGGGGACAGCTGGAAGCAATCCATGCTGATTTTCATGGTTTTGAAGTCTCTACCTGAATTGTTAAAATTGCCTTTTCTTTGTCCTATATAACGTCTACCATTCTGTGGGTCACTAGGCAAGGTATAAAGACTTAAATCCTAGGTACCCAAGGAGCCATGGCAAGCCACAGTAAAGATGTGATTTTGGGAAACTTAATACAAACTAGAGATTTGTGATGATGCCACTCATTAACTACTTTATTTCTATAGCAGAATCTTTTTTTTTCTGTGTGTGGAATTAATATATGTGTGCTTCAGTGGTGGGGAAACTTGAAAATTCCAAAATCCTTGCTGTCTTTATTGAGAGGCTGGTTAAGTAGGGTGTATGTATGGGGGTGTTTGTATGTGTGTGAGAGATGTATTTATTACATTATTTTGAAAGATAATAGTCTGTTATGTGGATGTATATTAGGTACAGCCAAATTGGATGTTTCCATTTGGCAAGGAAGGTAGGATTTCTGAAACTCAGGCCTTAACCAGTAGGTTGGAAGACAAGATCAATTGAAGCATTATGAAATGTGTTTTTGTTGCTTCTGTCCTGTCTATCTTGGATTCATTGTCTTATTCTTTAATGATTTTTAAAATCTTGTGCCTAAAAGTTTATTTTGCATAATTATGAAGTAGATGTGTATGTTTACATTTATGTAAAATATTTGCTGTGTAAAGTTTTTTTTGGTTTATTCTCTTAAAGATCACTATATTTAAGTAAAAAAAAAAAAGGTCAGCAATACACTCCAAGTCTTGGTGGATTTTATTTTCTTACTAGGAATCAATGAAAAATGTAGGATTCTATTAAGAATCCTTTATACTTAAGCCTACTTTATCGAAATGGAATCCTTTTTAATTTGGTGTTTATGATCATTAGGATAAACACCTCAGTCTTGAAAGGTGTGAAGTTCAAAACTAAAGGTTGTCTTTAGCAAGCCAAATGGCACCTGAGGCCATTATTTGGTCTGGAAAGGCAGCTTAGCTTTGCATCTGAGAACCACGCACGGGTTAAACTGAATGCGTAGACATAGCCTAGTCATTTTAGCTCACAGGTTCCTTCCACCCGCACTGCCATGCCACTCCTCCGTCCTCACAGACATCACTGGCTGGAAGTGATCCTGCCTCCTGCTTCCATTCCACATACAGCAGGGCCCACATCAGTCCTGTGGTCTTGGCTCCAGGTGGTCTATAAACTTCTAGGTGGGCAGCGACCCTTTTAATTCTCTAGTGTCTTTCACCAAATGGGTGTTCCATAGATTTGGATTGACTACAATTACACGTTAAGAGAACTAGGCTGGGGGCGCCTGGGTGGCTCAGTCGGTTAAGTGTCTGCCTTCGGCTCAGGTCATGATCCCGGGGTCCTGGGATCGAGCCCCGCATCGGGCTCCCTGCTCCACGGGAAGCCTGCCTCTCCCTTTCCCTCTGCTGCTCCCCCTGCTTGTGCTTGCTCTCTCTCAAATAAATAAATAATCTTTAAAAAAAAGAGAGAAAGAACTAGGCTAGGAATCCTCTGCTGCTTATTCTGCAACTGGCTTCCATTTCGTCAGGCGGAAATAGGAGTCAGACTCGAACCAGGACTCTCTGGGGTAGTGGCAGTGTACGTTCATCACTTAAGGGACTTTGATCCTGAGTTAAGTGTTGTTGCCTCTACAATGGTAGGTGACAAAGCATCCCAGTATTCAGTGGCTTAAAATAAGCATTTATTTTGCTTACAAGTCTGGATTGATGATTTAGACTGGGAGTGCCTGGACAGTCTGGTCTTGACCGGGCTCCGTATGTCTGGCAGTTGACAGATTCAGCTGACCCACGATGGCCTTGGCCAATTCAGGTGGGCTCCATGTGACTTAACATCTAGCAGCCTAGCATGGGCATATTGTCATGGCAGAGGCAGAGGTGCCAGATTGAGAGAGAAAACACCACTGCCTCTGTCACAATTGCTAACATGTCATTGGCCAAAGCAAGTCGCAGGGTCAGGTTCAGAATCAAGGGGTGGGCAAATACCGTGCCTTCCACCAGCGGATGGGAGGAGTTGCAAAGTACGTTGGAGAGGTGTGAGAATTAGGCGGTTATTGCAGTCAGTCTACTACCTCCACATCCCCACATCCCCACCACGGTTGAGAACCCTGGGCCATACGATCACTAAGTCCCCTCTCGGCCTGACTTTTCTCCTGGGCAGATAAATAAAAGTCCACGTAGGAGTTAAGGCCAATTTCTATTCATGGTTCCTGCAGAGGGCACCAAAGCCAAGCCAGCGGCCCCTCTGGACTTCGCACTTTGCCCTGTTCAGAGTAGTTGGCTTCCTCTCTAAGCTTTCCAACCTAAAGCACTATTTGTTACCTATTGCTAAGGAACAAACTACCCTAAAACTTAGTGGCTTAAAACCATTTTATCTCCTGGAATCTGTTGGTTAGGATTTAGGATAGAGCTTGGCTGGGCAATTCTCCTTGGGGCTTCGATTGAGGTCGCTCAGTGTTACTTAGGTGGCAGATGGGCAGGACCGGAGAATCCAAACTGGCTTCACTCACACGTGTGGCACCATGGTGGGGATGGCTGGAAGCAGGTTCATTTGGGACTATCAAGCAGAGCCTCTCTGACATGGCAGTCTCTAGGTAGTTGGTTTTCCTACATGATGGCTGCTTTCCCCTAGAATGAGTGTCCCAAGAAGCTGCTTGGCCGTAGATGACCTAGCCTTGGACGTCACACAGCATCACATCCACAGTATTCTATTGGTCTGAACCATCAAAAGCCGACCTAGATTCAAGAGGAAGGGACTCCTCCTTAATGGAAGAGTATTAAAAAAGCCACCTACCCAAAGTCCTCCTCTCCCCCAGTGTATTTGGTCTCAGATGAGACATTTTCCCAGAGTAGCGGCTCTTAAAATGTGGTCCCTGGGTCCAGCACCATCAGGACCTTGTTAGAAATAGAAATTATCAAGTCCCACCCCGCTGAATCGTAGACTCCGAAGTGGGTCCCAGTAATCTCTTTTGACAAGCCTTCAGGTCATCCTTATAAACCCTAAAGCTTTAAACCTCTGCCCTAAGAAGACAGTCTCCTGTGATGGGCCTCAAGTGGTGATCCACAACTAGGGATGACTGCCTTCAATTTCCCGTGCTAGGTGTTGGATGGAGAATAACCTGGAGTAGCACATGCAGTGGGGTGTGGTACTCCTTATGAGTCAGAACATCAAAACCCAAATTCCAGAAGAGGTATTGAGGGGGTAGAAGGATGGCAAGACCAAAATAATGAGCAATTCTCTTGAGATACCAGCATCTTGGCAGCAGGATTTCATTATTACATGGACCCCTATTTCTTTTTGTAAAGGTAGTGGGACAAAGGGGAACAGAGGGCAGGGGAAATAGCCCATTTTTCCTTTAGTGAGTTTGTTTCTTGTTGAGCTGTCTGACTCCAAAAGTCAACTGTCCGGGGCTGCAAAGAACTGAGGTGAACCCCCAGAGAGGAATCCCCTCTGATAAAGGCAGTGTGAGTTCTCTTCCTCTGTTTCCCCCCACCCCAGGGGCAGGAGAGGGAAGGAACTGGATGATGTGGGGTGGGGAGTCCTTAACCCATTACTCTTGTGTGATTTGCAGCCTCTCAGAGTGGTTACAAATGGAGATGGAAACCACACTCCTGGAGCCTCTGGGCCCATGGGTGGTAACTGTGGGTTGCTGAAGTATAACAGTCTCCTTGATGACTTGCCAAGATCCTTGATCTGTGAGCTCATTGTTACCACACAAATGCAAGATCTGAGTTTCATTGAAATTGGTTCACTCCACTACAGGGGAGGAAAGGAGAGGGGGACAACTCAAGTAAAGCAGTCACTGGAGCATGGTTGGCCCATTAATTATGAGGTTTGGAGATTTCTTGAGCAATTTGACCCATGTGTCCTCCAGGCCTGTATTAGAGTGATGGATGACCAGTGTATCTGTCCCATGATGCTTAGAAAATTTGTCCTACCATCTTCCCAAGCACTGCTTCCTAAGTACTAGTTACTAACGTTTTCTAAAGACCTTACTTTGATAACAAATTTGTCACTCAAATGGCTTTGCAGGTGGATAAAGACGTCTGGGGCCAAACCCCCTCCCCACGCTTCCCTGGTCAGGTTAGGAGCCTGTGGGCTGACCTAGAGAGGCCTAGCCACAGACTGGATCGTTGGGGATCTGTTGAACAGAGCTTGGGCATCCGTTACTGGTGACAGGGTAAAAAACCAGTCCAGACTGAGAGGGGAGAAGTCAGCTCTGTACCCTGTCATTCATCAGACTGCCAGAGCAGACCCTGATAAAGCAGCAAAGGTAACAGGAAGCCATCAGCCTACAGTATCATCATCACTCTTTTCTTTGAGTGACTACTGCTTTCTTTTCAGTGACAGCCCAGCTTTGCTTTTTACTCCTGCCACCTGAACCAAATCACTGTCAACCTTTGTGACTAAAATCTTGGGCTGTCAAAACTTTGCAGTTTGCAATCCTATCAGTAAGAACGAAACTTTCCACTCTTGCCTGGAAGACCTGAGCCGTATGAGTCACTTTGACACAGAGAAGCGGTTTCGATTTCTACCCTAGATTTAGAAATCCTGATAGGGACTTCCAGCCACAACAGTCCATGCTTTTCTTAACTTTGCAGTTCTCCAAAGAATCAGGACCTGGGTCCACTTCCCAGTCCAGGCTTGATCTTGACCCCTTTATACACAGCCCGCTTTGCTTTGAGCCTGTCCCCGCCATGCTTCTTTCATTTTCTACCTACACTTCCACCCCTCCCCAAGTCCTACCATAATCTTGTCTTTCTTGGTTTGATGAGATTCCCAAACAGGCCCAAACAGGCAACGAGGCTCAAGGCAGAGTTTGAGAACTGCTGCTCTTTTTCACTGCTTTGTAGTAAAGGCTGTGGTCCAAACAGCTGTCAAAAGTGAACTCTTGGGGCGCCTGGGTGGCTCAGTCGTTAGGCGTCTGCCTTCGGCTCAGGTCATGATCCCAGGGTCCTGGGATGGAGCTCCTAATCGGGCTCCCATCTCAGCGGGAAGCCTGCTTCTCCCTCTCCCACTCCCCTGCTTGTGTTCCCTCTCTCGCTGTGTCTCTCTCTGTCAAATAAATAAAATCTTTTAAAAAAATTTTAAAAAGTGAACTCATAACCAGCCTCAAAGCAGGAAGAAAGAAACCCCAGGTCCCAAAGAGGTGAGTGATTCGGCTTGAGTCACTAAATAATAATGACACAGATAAAACCCAACCCTCCCTAAAGAGTTTCTAGGTTTCAGAAATTTTAACCATATTATCACTAAAATTCAACACAACCCTGAAATAACCCAGTATAAAGATGAGAAAAACAGACTCAGAAAAGTTAAGCAAATTATGCAGGATAATTAAACAGGGAGTTGGTGACAGGCTTCAAACCCAGATAGGTGAATCTGATCCTCTCTTTTTTTCACAAAAGCAAACTATACCACCTCTTTCGCAACCTGTGGCTCCCTAGGAGAGTCGACCTCTTTTACGTAAATTGTTGGAATCAGCAAAGAGCTTTCTAGATGTGAGGAATATTCCCAAATGTTTGCCCCAAAGGCTCAGCACCTATTCCTGCCAAAAGGAAAAGCAAAACCAGAGACAGCCACTGTGATGTGTACCCAGCACCCATTCACCCCATACCTGCTCCCCACTATATAGTCCAATAGCCTCCCCTTCCTTACACAGCTGATGTGCTTCTGGAGAATCCCCAGGGACTGGGCAAGGAATAATCTTAACACCTTTTGCCTCCGTGGGTTCAGGAACCCAGCTATAATCCAATTAGGTGGTATTCTCCTGACAATAACAAATGAATGGGCATGTGACCCCAAACAGGCAACGAGGCTCAAGGTAAGATTTTTGGGGGGGATTCTGGAATAAAAAATTTGAGAGCCACTGGAATAGACGTTATCTCTTCCTCTGGATATTATAGGGTACAGACGTAAGCCTGAAACTGCAATAGTCAGCTTGTGACTACCCAAGGATCAAACTAACAGGAGATAGAGAGGACAGCTCAAGCAGAGAAATGGAGTGGGAGCCTTGATTGAACCATGCCTGATCTCCACTCTGCCACTGGAATTTTTAAGTTATATAAGCCAATAAATTCCACCCTGTGGTTTATATTATATTTAAGTTGGATTTTCTGCTACCCACCAACAAAAGCATCTAAACCGGCATAGCCTTTTTTGGTGACTCAGCTGCAGCTCTGAAGACCCTACGATATTCGCAGCCACCCATGTGACAGCCTCAGGAGCAGCTGAGGATATCCGTCACCACTCCTAGGCATGCCCTGTCACCGCTGGAGAACAGAGTCCCCACCCACAAAATGTTAGGGCTGGAAGAAAGAAACTTGTCTACAGTTTCTTCCAGGTAAGGAGCTGGTGTCTGTGAGAAGTGACAAACCAAGTCTGAGCCCGTGTCAGGACTCCCGGTACAGTGCTCTTCCCTCCCCGCTGCAGCACCTCGGCTCCACACAGGGCCAGCAAGTGCTCCCAGGAGACATTTGGCTACCTATTCTGTGGCCACCTGGCCTGCGCACAGGGTGCCCCTGGTCCTGAGGAAGCTGCCCCCTGTACCACAGCATTTCAGGGGAGGCCTGAGGACAGCACGTTGTGTCATGAGCACTGGGTGTTATACAAGACTGCTGAATCCCTCTGAAACTAATAATACACTATATGTGAATTAATTGAATTTAAGTAAAAAAAAATGACAATGCCACAGGGGGAGGATTACTACTGTTACATATATACTTCAAACAAGTGGCTTTGAATCCTTTCATTTTCAGAGCCATTCAGAAACCCCTTGCAATAGTCAGAGACAGGCCCACCTCTAATATCGTGGGATCTGGTTACAAGAGCCCAGATGGAGGCTCACACCCCACATGTCTAAGTATTTACTTTAGAATCAATCTAACAAACTATTATTAAATACGTCTCTCTGCTTACTTGACAGTCACACTTTCATAAGACCTGGAAGGCTGGGTTTGCATTTGGAATATTTAGATTCCTCAAAGTTCTGTGGTGGCACAAGGGGAACAAGGCTCAGCCCACACTGAGAGGGGCTTCGTGTATATCTGTGTGGAAACCCCAGCTCGCATATCCAAGCCCCATCTACAACTTCTAAACACAGCTTGTCCCTGGCCACCCAGGTGTGTGCAGGTCACACTCAGGAGGACAGACATGGCAAAGAGTCCTGCTCAGGACCACCTGGATGGGAACTGTGGTCTCCTGGGTACCTGGATCATGGTCTGGGAGAGGGGTGCACAAGCTACAGTGGGAAGGTCACCTTGGCCTCATAGACTCCCTGACCTGTGGGGAGGGTCATGGCCAGAGGAGGGCCAGATTGGTGCCCTTCAAGGCAAGGGACCCGGGACAGGGCCTTACGTGGCCAGGTCCAACCAAGGGCAGTGCTGGAGCTCCATCTTGTTTTAATTGTGGTCCTAAAATAAGGCTGGAGTGGCGCTGGGTTAGCAAGAGCAGGCTTTGTGGCCTTAGGTAAGTCCCTCCATCTCTCTCAACATCGGTTTCCTCCCTTGTCCCTGAGGGACAGTACTGCTCCACATTCTAGAACCCTTTGCAAAGCCTGGGAGGCAGTGAATTCAGACCCCTCATTCCAAACAGTAATGCTGGGACACTGGCCCAAAACCCCAAGGGAAAGAGAGCCACAGTGGGGGAAACAAACTGCTTGTATTTCTTGATTTCCCATATGGAGATCCCAGCATGAAGGTGTAGCTTTACATGGGGGCAATATCACCCTAAGGTGTGCAGTAGAGGCTGAGGGAACTGGGCTGACCAGTGTGCCCACCTCTAAAGACATCACCTTTGGGCTGATCCCATCTACTACAGACCACTAGTGATGGTCTGCTGGGCCAGAAGCTCCTGTCTACTGAGTCCCTAGGACTCAGGCACACTAGCTTCGTACAAAAGCCCCAAAGTGTCCCTCCATCTGGTAACAAATAGACAAATCCCATTTGAGGTCTGCCATGGGGGAGACATCTTTGCGAACCAAAGCTAAGCAAGCCCCACTCAGGAAAGATGGTGGTATAAGGCAGCTCACAGACAGGCCAGACTAACGACCCTGCAGAAACGTGGGGGGGGGCTCAGGCACACAGACATGAGGGCAAGGCAATGCACTACAGAGACACAAAGGGAAGGCCACGGGATGCGCACAGGAGTCAGCAGGTAGCCAGGAGCTGGAGCTCAGGAGAAATGGTCTCTGCCTAGGGCAGGTACTCAGTCATAGGGCCTCACATGGGGAAACCCAGAGTGGTGAATTCCTAAGGACTGGAAACACCAAAAGCCTGCCCAGGTGTAGACTTAGGAGGTCACCCTCTGGTAGTGAATCTCCTGAACAAGAAAGGGACATAAGGGGCATTTGCAAGACAGAGGTCAAGGTGCCGAGGGCCACAAGGTCAAGATGGTGCTGGGGACAATGAAACCACAAGGGCTACCCCTTTGGGAAACACTGAGAAGCAGAAGGCCACTGATCTGCTATTGTTCACATGCTGAGCACCCCAGCTGGGCCTCCACCCTCTTCCAGGGCCAGAGCACCATTTCGGTGGCTTTCTCAGGACCTTTTCACAGTTGGGTCTCTTCTTGGGGAAGCTGCATCCACATGAGGCTGTGCTGGGCCGTAGCCAGTTGAGGGGTTCCTCAGTGGGTCCAGAGCTGGGAGCCACTCCGAGAGAATGGGCCCACTTCCCTGCTTTGTGGTTCACGGGCCTGGAGAGACCTGACAGCCGACTGCCCTGGGTGAGAATGCCCACATTTCCAGAGGTCAGAGGATTGGAGAGGCCTGTACACCAGATGCCCCAAGTGGGAGGAGAACAAATTCAAAAGGCCCTGCAGGTCTAGGTGGGGCTAACAGTTCTAAGCCAAGTCCATGGTGTGGGTCAGTAACATTCCAGAAGAGAAAGGGCACTGTAGGTTTGGCTATTCGGCCAGATGGTAGCAATGGGAAACAGTTCCCAGGTCGGGCACGTGGAAGGTTTTCCTGGACTCTGGATTAAGACAGGATGCAGTAGTCCTAAGTTCTTCCAGTCGGACTGAGTTACAAGCATGTCTTAGCAGCAAGAGTTTGTCCTTGTTGTCGCACGAAGGTGGTGGAAACTGGACCAGGATGGCGCGAAGTCAATTTGCTGAGGGTGGAGGAGCTGCTGCCGGTTCCGTAAGACGCAGCCCTCCTCCTCCTCGCGGCCCTCATGTGAAGTAGCGGCAGGACGTGGAGTCGATGTAGCAGTACGGAGTGCACTGCAGGTCTCCATACGACCTGAGGGGGGGTAGACAGGGGTCAGGGCGCTCACGGGCCAGTGGGCAGGGGAGCTCCTGCCCAGCCCTCACGACCACACCAGGTTCTAAAAGGCCACCTCTGGTGACTTTTGGTCAAAGCTCATCAGACAGCAACCATGGCTGCTACCTTACCTAAGGGTTCCAGAGAGACTGTTCTCATTCCCATTTGGGGTGAGAGGCTTGGGGCAGTTGAGTCCAGGCCTCTGGGACTTTTCCCCCGGAGCCCAGCTGAGGGATCTGGGTGGAAAGAGTTGGTAACTTTGTTCTTAACACAGCATCTTTGAGAGAATCACTCCCTTCTCAAGACCTGAAAGGTTTCAGTGCTGTCCATTAGATCATAACTGTGGTGATGCAAATGTTCTATTTCTGTGCAGTCCACTATGGCAGCCACTAGCCATATGTGGCTACTGAGCTCTTAAAATAAGGTTGCTGTGACTGAAAAATTAGATTTTTAATTTTATTTTTAATTAATTTAAATTTAAATAGCAACATGTGACTGGGGGCCACCATATTGGATAGCAGTTTATACTTCTGTAAGCCCAAGTGCTAATCCTGACCGTGTGTTATACATTACACCCATATTCACAAGCATTCTCTGAGGCTTCTAGAGATCAGACGAGTAATCACAGTGAGCCAGTGGGTAAGCTCTGGGCTCTATGCAATCCTGTGCTCCACGTTCAGCTGTCTATATTGAGTTGTGTCCATGAAGCCATCAACCAACCAGCTCAGACCTGCCAACCCTCTGGCAGGTTAGGAGCCCTCCACACTTCAGAGATAGGGAAGTACATACAGACACACAGATACGGGTGGAGGGGGCATCCTGACCAAGCCTAAAGTGCTTGTTTTGGGGTGACTATAGGTCTGTAGTTCTCCCAGCCTGGTTTGGTGTGTTGGTGTGTGTTCAGGGGGTGGACATTGAGGAGACCTCCTTGGAAGAGAGAGCAGAGAGAAGGCGACAGAACGACAGGCCTGGTGGCTGTTTCCCAGCCCTGCGGAGGGCTAGGTCCAAGGAACAGGGCTGGAAGGGAACGCTGAAGAGACTGGGCTCCTGAGGGACTTAAGAGGTGTGAGGGGCCAGTGATCCACTCTGGAGCCAAGGAAGAAGCAGGAACTGAGGGTGGAACAGCCTTCCCATTTCCCCTAGAATGCTATACAACTCTGGTTTTGAAAGGATTAAGGGGAATGTGGTGCTGTTTTGCATTTCATAGTGCTAGTGGCCCTCAGCTGTCTTCGGAGACATCAACGTGGAGGTCAAGACACTAGAATACTTATTCTGAGCAACGTGAACACCCACTGGAGAGTCCCAGATATAACTAGAGAGGTCCTTGAAGGGGATACTAAGTTCCTGGGGTTTTCCTGGAGGATCCATGAGCCAGCAAAATTAGATATTAATGCTGTTGTGATCTCATTTGCACCCACAGGCCCGGGAATCAGGGGTTGTCCCAGAGAATTCAGGTTATACAGATGCTTAGGTTCTTGGGAATGCCCTGGTCCCTCCACTCTCCACTGGGCTTCCTCCAGACCCACTTTCCAGAAGACTAACGTGGTCATGGTAGCCACTGGGGATGGGAGTTGCTCATCTGGGGGCAACCGCTGAAATAGAGACTGCCGGTTCCCAAGGGCCCAGGATGGAGCTGGTCACTGTCTATCTCAGCTTGGCCTCGGTGGCACTCAGGCACTCTGAGAGGCACATGGTGGTTATGTTTATGGCCTGTCTCCCCTAGTGAGCAGGGACCACGTGTTAACTATCACCATACCTCAGTGTTTAGAGAGTAGAAAGAACATAAGCGCTAAAAAAAATATTTGTGAAGGAAAGAAGAGGAGGCAGGCAGAGAGGGAGGCAGGGTGTCAGAATAGCACATGTGGTGAGCCCTACCCAGGGAGATAGGTCTCGCACGTCAGGTAGCCAAAGTCAGAGCCGTCACAGTCCTCCACGCCCTTGTGCTGGTGACCGTCTCCACAGTAGGCCCGGTGACAGCCTGAGGGATACAAGGAAGTAGCCCTGAGAGGGGGGCTAGGGTGGGACAGGCTTACCTCAGCCTGTAAGGACTGTATGGCCTGAAGGATCCCCCCAGAGCATGCACCCTCTTGAATGGACTTCCATAAAGCTTCAGATGCATCCAGGGACGGCCCCTCAGACCCCCAAATCCCACACCAGAGACTAAGGAGACCCAGGCTCTAGCCCACTGCAGCTACTCAGTAGCCAACGGACCAAGAACAGGCCACTTGGCCTCTCTGAGCCTCCATATCCCTATCTAAAGCCTGGGACGTGGCTACCACCTCCTCTTCACAGGACGCACTGTGGGTTCCCGTGAAGTGAGGATCAGCAGACTGGGCACAAGTGATGACCGAGGTGGCTCTTGTCTGTCTCCAGAGACCTTCCAGGGTGGGTGGCTCTGTGTCCCTGGGGAGCCAGATGATCTTCAGTGGGGTCTCTTTTGTCATGCAAGGGAAGGGTCTTGGAGTCCGAGCCCCACCCCCATTTTACGGGGCTTTGAGACCCCCTCAGTTCCTTCCTGCTGTGTGATCTATCGGACGGTGTCTGCGCCGGGGCAGAAGGGCCTCCAGGCAAAGCCGGCATGCCAGGGGGCACCATCCCGGCGTCGGTCACGGGAAGTACAGCTGCACCGCGGGGGCGCCAGCCGCCTCTCCGTCCCTGCATCCATCCCTGTGCACACCTTCCTCACTCCACTGCAGTGTCGTCAGCCTTCCCAGAGCCAGGAAGGAGACTTCGCATTTGCACATCCCCAGCCCTGAACCGGGGCCTGGCTCCTCACAGCAGGGGCCGGAAAATAATTCAGCGAAGGGATGTTGAACCCTTACTCTACCCAGACGATCCAGTGCACATTAGCTCACAGAATCTCTGAAGACCTGAGCCGTCAGTGCTGTCATACCCATTTTTCGGTTGAGGAGAGACTCGGAGCTGTGAACTGCCCTCCAAACCCCCCTGTCACTGAGTAGCCTCCTCTCTGAGCATCCAAGCTCTGTTCTGTCGGACTCTAAATCCCCTGCTTTCTATCTCCCCTCCTGCTTTGTGGCACGACTGACAAAAGAAGAACAGCAAACCCTCCAGGGCCCTGTTGCGTGCCTGGCCTGGTAGCACCCCATCAGCCTGAAGGCTGCTGCCCCACGAAAGGGCTTCGCCACTAGGGCTCTATCTGGTAACTCTGTCCTGATTCAAATTTTTGGCTTCTCCCTTTTGTCTCTCACTCTGCATCACCTTTATCTTTTGATAAAGAATGTGGACTGGAATGTGGGTTTTGCCCAGAAGTAGGGTTCAGGAAAAGGGAGCGACTGGCGGCTTCTCTGGGGGCAAGATCCTTGACACTAACCCCCACCGACATGCTTGGGCAGTGGAGGTCCACACGTGGCCAGAATGGGAGCAGTCCAGGTGTCCCCCCTCTGGCTCTAGAATCATCCAGGGGCTCGCCCTCAGCCTCCCCTGCCCAGTGGCAGTTTGCGCTTCAGCACCTCCCGCCCGCCCCCATCCCCCAACCCCCCGCCCCGGCTGGGCCCCACTCACTGATGCAGTCGTCGTCCACGTTGCTGTTCCCGTCATCACACTCCTCCCCAGGCTGCAGGACCCCATCCCCACAGGAGCCGTGGTGGTCTATAGTGTAGTCCACAGGGTAGAAGGGGGTCACCTGGCCAAAGAAACACATGGCAGTGACCAGGGATGGCATGCCGGGCACCGCAGGCAGGACGGGTCATTGGCACTGGGGCCAGAGGCTCTGGGTCTGTGGGGGCTTCCACCTGGTGGTGATGGAGAGGCACTCCTCTCCTGCCGCTCAGAGCTCTGCAGCAGACAGGGAAGCTGGATCAGATCAAGACAGCAGCCTGGCAGTGTGGGGATGGGAGCCCATCTGGAACTCTGGCTCAGAGAGGAGGTTCCATCTGGGGAGCAGGGGCACGGAGAACCGCTCAGAAGCAGAGCAAGGGAGGATGCCTAGGCCTTCCTCGGGAACAGATTGCAGAAAGCTCTGCGCCAGACCCAACTGTTGGCCCTTCTTTCCTCTAATGCTGTGTTCCTTTCCGGGGTGGGCTATGTCCAGAGTGCCTGCCTCATGGTACCTGGATGGGGAGCCAGCCAAGGCTGTCCTTGAAGTACAGAGATCTCTGGTCTTTGCGGAATGCAATGGCGTTTTGGGTGTTCAGCCTCTCAAGCTCCTCCTGGTTGTTGACGACAAAAATCTGCCAGAGAACACATTGGTGAAAATTTCAGAAAACACTTCTATAATGGGCAGGGAAAAGCTGGAGGAGGAAACAATCCTATCCTTGGGATCATTAACTATGGGAGGGGCGTCTGCATATTACACTCCAGCATTCCTCCTGAAATAGGGAGGAAGGTCTTGATTCCCACATCTTCTCAATCCAGTTCCAACTGTCTGAGTTTGCAGTAAGACTATCTATGATTTGGGGCACCTGGGTGGCTCAGCTGGTTAAGCATCTGCCTTCGGCTCAGGTCATGATTCCAGAGTCCTGGGATCGAGCCCCGCATCGGGCTTCCTGCTCAGTGGAGAGCCTGCTTTTCTCTCTCTCCCTCTGCCCCTCCCCACTGCTCATTCTCTCTCTCTCTCTCAAATAAATATCTTAAAAAAAAAAAAGACTATCTATGACTTAAATTTTTTAAACATTTAAAATGCCCCTAAGACTTAAATAAAAAGGTGGTATCATCTAATCAAGTAATTCAACATCTGGAAATGATTCTTAACAAAATTGTTATACTCAAAGGTGTTCATTATGGTTTTATTTACATTAGTGAAAAGTTTGAGAGAGCCCTATAAATATCCGACAATAAGACACTGGTTAAATAAATCACAGCACAGCCGCATGTTGGATGGATGATTATGGGTCCACTCAAATGATGAACTGATGTCCAGGGTTATCTCAAAATAACCCAAGGGAGGGTGGGCAGTAGAGAGTGGGTGTAAAGAGGAAACAGGATTAGCCAGGAGTTGATAAATGTTGAATTTGGGTGAAGGATACAGAGGTTTATTACACTATTTTTTCCGTTTTTGTATTTACCTGAAATTTTAAATATTTTTTTGTTCTTAAAAAAAAGACAAAGAAAATACTTCAAAATGCACCCACAACCAAATGGACAATTTGGTTTCCTACTTTTGATTTTCCTTTATTTTCCAATCTCCCATAATGAGTGTGTCCCAAGTATAATGGGGAAATCTGTTGTATTAAAAGGCTCTTACAAAGCTCTGAGAGGGTCAGGTGAGAGGTCCTGATGGAGAACCAGCCCAGATTTCTCCTAGGAGCCTTACCACAGGAACGTGCGGGGAACTGGGCCCAAACATGGATTCCCTGTAGGAAGGGTTATTCACATTCATACGGGTTCCACAAAGACAGCTTCCTGGAGGCCCGGGAAATCCTCTGTCCCCTTTGGGTCCCATCACAAGTTGTCCTAGGAAGTAACAGATTGCTGAGTCACTTGAGTGAAGGAAGAGAAAACCAAATAGCCCTGGGAGAGGTGAGCAAACTTCACAACAGAAAGAAGGTCAAAGTCCACAGTATTTTAGGGTAGTCCTGGGGGAAGAGGTTCAGAGACTCTTGTTCTGAGATGTGGAGGAGGTGATGTTCTCTGTGGGTCCCTTAACCATGAGGGGTGTTGCAGTATCTTCTCCCTTTCATTTCTCTGTACTTGAGAAACAGTCATTCCACCTCCCAGACTACCTTGCATTCAAGGTCTGAGATGGGAGAAGGGTAGGCATCTGGGAAAGTCTATCCTGATACAGGAAAAACATTGCTGGTAAGAGACAGTTTCCTTCTCCTTCCTGTCTATAAGACAGACAAGATGTCTGGTGCTGCAGCAGCCACACTGCAACCATGAAGTAACAAGTATGAGAAGGGAAGCCAACACACAGGAAAGACCAGAACCTCATGGAACATGTGACCCTCATAGTGACCCTTAGAGGCTGAACCAAAGCCAGCCGTTGTCCACCTCTGGACTTCCTTGTTATATGAGAAAAACAATCCCCTTTTTGTTTAGACTATTATTAACAGGGACTTCTTGCTGATGAACACATCGCTAACTGATAGCTTTTATTATTATTTTTATTCATTTTATTTTGTTCTTATATATAAGATCTTTACAAAGGAATTTCTGAAGGTGGATTTTTTTTATTTCTTCTGGAAGAAAATGGCATGTTGGAAATGCTCCACCTACTTATTGTCCCCTGATACTGAGTGTCCTAAACATATATGATTAGGAAATTTACTCTCTGCAGTGTGGGTGGCCTGCTAGGGTAGTAGTTTTCATCCTGACTTCTAAAGGCCCTGATGCCCAAGCCACAGCCCAAACCGATTCCATCAAGAATGCTGAGAATAGAACCCAGGCATCTGTGGCTTTTAAAAGCTCTCGAGCTGATTCCAATGTACACTGAGGTTGAGAACTGCTGGTCTAAGGAAACAGTCTTTGCACAAGCCATTCCCCCACTAGATTGTTCTCTCTTCACCCTCCGTGCCTCCTAGCTTGCTCCTGACCTGGGTTCCAATATTACATCCTCAGGGAAAGCTTGTGAATGCTCACATTCAGGCATGTTTACCTTGGATACAATCTCACAGCTCCCCATGCCTTTTCTTCACCGCACATCTGTCTGTGATTTCTGTATCTTGTGAGATTAGGTGGTGAAGGTCAATCTCCCCCAGTAGAGTGTAAGATCCACAAAGGCAAGGTTGGTACCCGTGTTCGTTTACCACGGTCAGACACGCAGTAGGGGCAGGATACAGGCTTGATGACTGACTGAATGAATGAATGAATGTGGACTAACTGGTCTTCAGAAAAGACTAAAGATCATCTTTGGGTTGGCCAGAAAGAGCTAGAGCAAAAGCCCTCCGACAAGAGAGGGAAGAAAGGGAAGCCAGAGACAGAGAAAGGAAGTGTGCCTCCTCCTGGGAAAGTAAGGGGGAGTCTGGAGACCAGGCAGTCTTTGCTTTCAGGCTGTATAACTTCCAGGGGAGCCAACAACTGTGGACACAGTTGGCAGATCCCAGAGGGGCAGAAAATAAAATGACCCCAGGGGAGAGGTCTGGTCAAGACCCCAAGGAAGCAGCTTCAGCTAGAGGAGGAGACCCCAGTGGGAATACCCTCCCCACAACCCTTCCAGAACACATATCTTCCAGAACAGATATGTCCAAGATCAGAATAATGTCAGCAAGGGGGGAATGGAGGCTTGCCAACATTTTTATCCCAGGTTGTGGTAGTTCGTTTGAACAAGAAACTTGCATCCAGTGCTGCAGGAGGAGCTCCAGTCTTGGGTTCTGATGTTTTCAGCACAGCCCGGAGAGACAGAGACTCCACTAACCCAGGAATATTCTGGGTTATCACCACGTGGGGAAACTGAAGTGGGAATTTCTATAACCGAGGACACGAGAGTGCCTCTGTGACCCCCAACAACTCCTCCAGATCTGTGGCCTCAGAGCGATTCAGGAGTTTGTCCCATTATCCAGCTAGGTTAGTGGGGATGCTGAAATGTGAATTCGTGTTCGACTTAACGCTATGCCATTCAAGAGACAAACGTCCAAGAATATTGATGCCTGCAGGAAGCTGGCGATTCCCAGGTACCACAGTGATTCACTTAGACCCTGTCTGGGTGCTGGAAGGACTCAGCCAAATTTGTAATTTGGTTATTGCAAATTACATCCTAGACGCATTTTGCCTTATTCCCTCCCTGCCTCCCAGCACCTCTTTCTCTCTAACTCTGGTACTAAAGAGCTCCCACCCTCTCCACCGGCCCCAACACCGTCCTGCCCCACAGCACTGGGCACCAGAACCAGAGGTGGCCTCCTGACAGGACGACAGGATGGGGCAGGGTGCCTGCTTCCTGCCACCACTGCAGTTTTCCTGCAGCTTCCTTTCAGCTGTCAGAGGACATCTGTCACCCCTGCCTGCTGGTTTCCTGTCAGGAGGCACTGACGGGCACGGCAACTTGAACTTCCCCACCCCAGCCTCTCAGAGCTGGCCTAGCAGGCCTGCTGATCCATCATCCCTTGTAGCCATTGGCCCTGGCTTTCCATCATTGCCCAGAGAGCCTCCCACCGCCTCGGGCTGTGCAGTGGGAGTGGGCTTGAGATGGGAAATCTGGGGGAAGGGGGAGGCACCACAGAATAGTCTCCACATCACCCCCAGCTTCTACTCTGCCTCTGCAGAGGCCGCATGGCTAAATGGAAAGGTCTCAGACCCAGGAGCCACAGACTGATTCTAGGCCCACCAGTCAGCTCTGTGACCTTGGGGAAGTCCCTTTTCTCTGAGGTTCAAAGTTCTTTTCTATAAAAGGAGAGTTTTTAGATAAGATAAGACCAGGGTTGTTTGACCTGTGGTCCACAGAGACCAAGCACATCCCAAGATGGATTTGGGGCAGGGGTTCTCGAACTCTGGGAAGCAGTTGTACAGAATTCTGGGTTTAGATAGACACATGTTTCTCCTGAGTGGGCTTGGGACTTTTATCAGCCTTCAAAAGTAGTCTCAGGAATCACTTTTGGGGCCTGCTCCCGTTCTTGATAATAATCCAATTGGCCCCAGGCCCAGAGAAGTTCTCTTTTAAATTCCTCCCTCCTCTTCTTTCCCTACCCTACCCCAAATGTTTCCAAAGAGCAGGATTATTGCCCCATTTTCTTCAGTCCCTTCACTGAGAGGATCCCCAGAAAGGAAGTGACTCAAAAGAAGGCACAGGAAGGGGACATGAGTCAGAAACAGACTGCATTGGGCTTGGCTGCTGTGCAATAACGCACGGACTGAGAACTCAAATGGCCCGTGTCTGTGAAAGCCTATAGTACCTGGCCCTGCCCATCCCCCCTGCCAGGTGCCATGGGGATGCAAAGCTGACTTGGCCACAGACGCTGCCTCAAGGACTTGCCATCTAGAAGGAAGATGAAACACAGCTGCAGAAAAGAGTTAGCAGTGAAGGGCCACAGCAGAGAGGCAATATGTGACTTGGGCCCAGGGGAAGGAGACGCACCATGTTAGGGCCTTGCTGAGGAGAGGGCTTTGAAGGAAGGAGATGGTTTCATTGGGTACACCAGAGGATGATAGGGATGCTATTTCAGGCCATGTGGACCCAGAGAGACTGTAGGAATATGCTCCAGCTCAACAGAGAGCGGAATTGGCTGGCGGGTAAAGGGCGGTGAGGCTGGGATCTGGCAGAGGACAGAGTGGGGGGAATGGGAGGTGTGCATACTAGCCTAAATGAGGAGGAGCTGGAAGACCAAGGAGGGAAAACAGAACTACACTGGCCCTGCTAAAGGGATGGGGTGGCAGTCCCCTGGAGCCTGACAAAACAAAACAGTGGGCATCTGAGTAGGTCGCTGAGGTTCCCCAGGTCCTGGCCTCACCCAACCTCGGACCCCAGGAGGGAACTGAGGTTCAAGCCCAATGCGGGCTGGCGTTTACAAACAGACACAAAATGAGGGCTGGCCTAATGACCTCTCTTTGCATGCACACTGCCCTCCCCCTCCACCCCCCCCGCCATGATCCTGGCTACTCCTCAGTTTTGCGAGCCGCTCAATACCCCAAGGGCCAAGAGAGTCCCTTCCAAAGACAAAACTCGGGCCTCACACCACACTCTCGGTCCCTGGGGTTGGCAGCTCATGATCATGGGGCTTGAGGGGAATGTTACGCGTGCCAGAACCAAGGAGGACGAGGACTACAACAGACCCTTGAACTGAAATGGTAATAAAAATTGCTTGGATTCCTTTTGTATAACTGAGGACAAAGGACCCTATGTAGTAAACAGTCTTCTCAGGCCCAGAGATGCTGAATGTGCTGTGAAAGGTCATATTTGGAGCTGACAAAGGTACAAACTAAAGAAAGGCTTTAGGTCATCAAATGAAACAAGGTAAGCAAGGTAGCAGTGTTCCATGCCCTCTTCAATGGTAGACTTTGATTTCTTTTTATGATTTTTTTGTATGTTCAGTATAAACTAACAAGGACTCTTTAATAACACTACATAAGATAGAAAGCTCTGCCACACCATCTTCTAGGTTTAAGAGAACTGCTTGGAGTTGTGAAAGGTTTTTTTAGAAAAAGGTATTTGTTGATGAAATATGTGCCAGTTATTTTTCACCTAAAGTATAAAATGACATCACCAGT
Source organism: Neomonachus schauinslandi (assembly GCF_002201575.2). Classification (NCBI taxonomy): domain Eukaryota; kingdom Metazoa; phylum Chordata; class Mammalia; order Carnivora; family Phocidae; genus Neomonachus; species Neomonachus schauinslandi. Next base: position 128,760,913 of record NC_058403.1, read on the forward strand.
GTAATCAGGGTTCCCTTTGTTTTCTCCTCTATTTGTTCTCTAAAATCCTACAACAGAATCAGGATGGCTTTTACCTCTCTTGTGTTAAAGTTGAAAGACCCAAACTGTGGAGAAATTATAAATATGTTGAAGTGCCTCTAGTAGTTTCTAACTCAAAACACAAGGCATCTCTGCGGCATCTCTGCGGCATCTCCTTGTGCCCTCTCTGGGGAGGGCGGCCAGGAGGGCGACACTGTAGATCACGTGAAGCAATGTAGCTCTTACCTGCGGATGGGGGGCCCGGGGGGCCTGGGGGACCTGGACGGCCAGGTTGACCAGAAGGCCCAGGCTTGCCTGGTGGGCCCGTTACTCCACTATCTCCCTTCTGCCCCTGACAGAGAGAAAGGCAGAGGCTGTTATGATAACATGACATGGCAACCTTCCTTCCCCATTTATGTCTAAATCAGGGACCACCTTGCAGGAGCCCAGGGCAGGATGCACCCGAGGCTTTGACCATCAAGCTCCTAAAAAGCTCAGGGCAGGGGCACCTGACTGACTCATTTGGTGGAGCATGTGACTCCTGATTGCAGGGTCATGAGTTCAAAGCCCTACGTTGGGTGTGGAGCCTACTTAAAAAACAAAACAAAACAAAAACTCAGGGCAAGTGATATTTGAGATTGTGATGGTTACAAGTTTGCAGACATTACTTCTTGCTCTCTCCCAGAAACATGGCACATGACTGCTGAAAGGAACCAGTCCAACCCACTCCCCTCACCAGGCAGAATGGGAAACAGAGGCTCAGGAAAGAGCAGAAATTCATGCAAGGCACCTAGCATTGAGGCAACAGACTTGTTGCCTAGGCCTCAGGCCTCTGCTTGCTTGTCAAGACCATTTCTGTTTTACTACAAGAGCCGTTTCCATCAAAAGGCAAAAGGCTCCCCGTTGCTCTCAGGATAAAGACCCAGATCCTTATTTCAGCCTACAAAGCACTGCATGGCTGGCCTTTCCAATCTTGTTCCAGTCTTCCAGCATTTTCGGTCTTCAAGAGCACCATGCCTTTTATTTCCCTCCTCCCTGCCCAAACTCCCTGTCCACTCCTCCAGCTGGTTAACTCCCTCCCAGCTGTTAGCTCTCGGGTAAAGTGTCACTGCAGCACAGCCTTCCCGGACCTTGCTAGACCTTGCCAGACCTTGCCAGACCGAGTGAGTTCTCCTGGTCACAGGCTCTCTGAACTTGGCCCCTTTTCTTCCTGGCATTTACCCAACTCGGGAACACACCGTTATTTGTGCAGTCCTTTCATCAATGTTTCTCTATGAAATATAGGCTCCCTGTGGGCCAGAATTTGTCTTGTTCCCAGATTAAATGAAGGAGGAGGAAGATGTTGACAACACAAACAGGAAGCAGTTCTGTTGAGCTGGAAGTAAGAGACCTGGGTTTTCACATTGGCCATGAGACCTCGGGTCATGCAAGTCATTGTTTTGTGCCTCAGTTTTCTCATCTATAAAATGGGCCATTACATTACACACACACCTTCACAGCTTTGTTGTGAGAGTAATAAAGCTCCCAGAGGTGAAAAAGCCTGGTGATGGGTATTAAAGAGAACACACTCTGCATGGAGCACTGGGTGTTATATGCAAACAATGAATCATGGAACACTACATCAAAAACTAATGGTGTACTGTATGGTGATTAACATAACATAATAATAAAAAAATAAATTAAAAAAAAGTGGTTTGCATAGAACCAAGTGTTGCGGGGGGCGGGGGCCAAGCTGACTATCATAGCAACTGGCTTGGTTTCATCTTTTTCACGTGGTTAGAAAAGGCCTGGTTTCTTAAAGAGAGGCACACCTGGAGCTGTAGCCATTCCACACAGGATGTCCTCCTTGCTGCCTGTTCTGAGACGGTCAAGAGCAAAGATTTCCTCCTTAGGGTTGCTCTGAGGAATGACCCCAGAAACCAACGTCTGTAGGTTCTTCTCCCAAACAATTTTCTAATTGTCTGCTCTTGCACTGGGCCTAAACAGGACAGTGATTGATGCAGGACATTTTTGACCTGGATCCCCTTTCTACACTTATGCCTTGGCAGGCCTGCCCATGTAATGAAACATAATCTTCCCCAAGTCTGGGAAGCAGGGGGGCAGGGCACTCCTTTCCAATCACAACAGTGACACGCAACCTGCCGCTTTGTCAACATGGCTCTCCTGGCAAGGTCTAAGGGGTTCTTAAATTCTTATTTATTTATTTATTTATTTTTAGGAGTTCTTAAATTCTTAATATGGGACCTGTGAGGTCAGAGTTTATTTCCAATTCCATCCTGATGGAGGGAGTTCTTAAGCCTTTGCCCAGGCTGACACTTGGTAACTAAGATGGGTCCCAGAATAGCAAAGAAGGTCACACCATCTTAATATAGCCACGGTTAAGGCTTGTTTTTCTAAAAGCCACATCAGCTGACTATGAACACAGGAAATGTCACAGCTTGAAGGAGCTGGAAGCACTCCTTGATTCTGACACCAAACAATAATGGAATATTCTATGTATCAGTCATTTGTTTAGAATAAGCCATGTCTCTATGAGCAGGATTCACTGAGCAGTGCTTTCCAGGAAAGGCATTATTCTTTATTCACTTTACTGCCACAAAGCTTGATGTCTCTCAAGGAAGTTGTTCTGTCTCCTTCACTGAAGATTTGTATAATAGAGTCAAGAACGGTTTTCCTGAGCCTGGTTGAAGGCAAATGCTGAAGCATGAAAGTGAGGAGAGATGTGTGGGGAAAAGTAGGTCTCAGCTCTCTAAGCTCCAACGCTGCCTTGGAAGCTTGCTTGGCTGAGGGGGTCACTCTGCTGCCCTGTCCCTTGGTTTCCTTGTGACTAGACCGAGGGAAATGGATGAGGTGGTCTCTAAAATCCTTCTGGCTCTGAAATTCGGATCTCCTGAAGTTCCTTCCAGATCTCTGATTCCAGGAGTTGGATCGACTTATGATAACATCCAGAAACTTTTAGTACCACTGGCCCAGCAACATTCAATGTATAATACTCTATGGTACTAAACTAATTAAGGATTTAAAAAAAAAAAGAAAGAAAGAAAAGAAAGAAAAGGACCATGGTGGTCTCCCAAGGCTAACAACTAAAGTCTGCTGTCTAGACAGGCAAGGAGGGTTCGGAGAGCACTCGGCTTGTTTATAACATCTTGTAGGAAGGATGAACTCATTTCTCTCAGCTCCCACACATGGTCCTGGGGTAGTTTTAAGATTGCTCCGACTGAATCATTCTCAACAGTGTCAGGAAATAACCTTCTTGTCTCAAGCCGTCACCAGGAAAAGACAAACACTGTCCAAGAAAAGCACCAGAAGGACCGAAGCCAGCAGGCTTCTTGAACCCCAAGCATAAAACATTCTGCATGGAATCCAGCAGTAGGGAAGAAAAAGATTTTCCTTTTTTTTTCTCCTTTTCCCGAGCCAAGTTTTTAGGGAATTGTGGCATCCCTGTGAAGTCATGGACATGCCAGCCATTTAAGACTTAGAAAACTGAACTGGACTACTGCGACTTCAGAAGTTATAGTGGAATTTGTATTCAGGTTGGATGCTGTGTCATTCCTAAGTTCGCTTGGAAAAGACCAGAATTGGTTTCATACTGTTACCATTGTTTTGAACCCTGGCTACATACTAGAATCATGTGGAGAGGGGCACCTGTGTGGCTCAGTCGGTTAAGAATCTGCCTTTAGCTCAGGTCATGATCCCAGGGTTCTGGGATCCAGCCCCACGTCGGGGTCCCTGCTCAGTGGGGAGTCTGCTTCTCCCTCTGCCTCTGCCCATCCCCCTGTTCATGCTCACTCTCTCTCTCTCAAATAAATAAATGAAATCTTAAAAAAAAAAAGTCATGCGGAGAGCTTTAACAAACAACCACCCATGCTGGAGCCCCAAGCCAGGTCAATTATATCAGATGCACTGGGAAGTAAGGCCCAGGCACTGGGGGTGATGAGAGGCAAACCTTGAACTACAACCATGGCACCTGAGGCAGAAAACCTGTATCTAATCGGCCCCCAGCTTACTCAGACGCTAAAGTTTGAGCACCATGGATCTAGCCTAGGGAAAGAATGAAAACATAAGAATGGAGAAAAGTTTGCACCCAAAGATGTTCACCTCTCAGCATTATATATAATTTGGCTAGGCCTCTCTTGTCCAATCTACTGCTTACTCATTTACAAAATGTGATTGCAGACATTTTAAAAAGATGTTTAAAAGTGCTTAATGAGGGGGTGCCTGGGTGGCTCAGTTGGTTGTGTCTGACTCCTGGTTTTGGCTCAGATCGTGGTCTCAGGATCACGGGATCGAGCCCTCTGTCGGGCTCCGTGCTTAGCGGGGAGTCTGCTCAGGATTCTCTTCCTCTCCCTCTGCACCTCCCCACCCCCCACTTGCACACATGTGCGCATGCTCGCTCTCTCTCACAAATAAATAAATCTTAAAAAAAACAATATGTGCGGTAATGAGGAAAAATGTGTATGCTGTGATTTTAAGTTACAGTTTTAGGATACAACAACTATATATTGGATATAAAAGACATGAACAACTAGGAAGTTCACAAAGAAATAACACTGGAAGGAAGTACACCGAAATGGTTATGTCCGGGTGTTAGGCCTTTAGATGACTTCCCTCCTATTTTCTGAATTTTCCAAGTTTGCTGTGATGAGCATATATTACACTTGTAATGGGAAAAGAAGTAAAAAGCCTACAAACTGACAACCAAAAAAGTAAAGGACGCCTGTCCATTAGAGAACAGATGAGGAGTTTCTCTGAGGCACTCAACACAGCTCTAAAGCCAGCTAAGGCAAACGTGCCTTCATCTTTCCTTTCCCTATCACATCACATGGTTTGACACCCATGCCTTCTGACCAGGGGATTTCAAACAACTTCCCTAAGTCCATAATAGTGCCCATAAAGAGAGTGGAGTCACTTACAAATCGGGTGTCTGATTTCTCAGGGGCCTGGGAAAAACCACTGTATCCTTGAGACCCAGAAGACCCTTCAACAGCAAGGAGATATTTGGGCTGTTCTCCAAAACTCCATTTGTGTCTGGGGCATTGAGGCAAAAAGCAAGTTTTCTGGATGAACAACCAGATCTGGCTTCTACTCCCAGTTGCTTTGGTTAAGATAGACCCATTCTTATGAACCAAAGATCCACTCTTACTTCTGGCCTTGGACACAGTTTGAATGGAGCATTCGCTCCCACCTGCTTCAACCCTTGGTTAGCCTAGAGAAACAGGAGCTCCTGGAAGTGGTGCTCTTTCTGCCCGCCAGCCTCGACGACACTGGGGACTGTGCCTATGGAATATTTCTGATTGGCTTCAGCTGTCTGCCTCTCTACACCACCTGCCTACATCAGGAGGGTCTGACTTCAGGGGCATGGTAAGCACTGGGATCCTTACCAGCTTGCCTCGTTTTCCTGGTCTTCCTCTGGGTCCTCTGGGTCCTGTTATCCCAGGCTCACCCTTTGGACCCATTTCACCCTGGAAAGAAGAAAGAGAAGCAAGAAAAGAATTAGGGCATGTGGAGCAGGCACATCTCTATAGGTCCATCCAATCATTGGTCATGAGGGCAGTGCACTTGATCATTCTAGACCTCTTCCAACTGGCCAAGGTGGGAGATTGGGAAAGTGATGAAGTCATGTGAAAGGTAGATAGGTTTTTCAAGGAAGAGGAAGGAAAAGAGAAGGTTACCCCAAGTGGGTTATTTGTTATCTGAAAGAGACAGCTGCTGGGCAGCACACGTTTTGGTGTCCCAAATCACAATCCTGAATGGCCAAAGTAGGAGATTCCTGCATGTCAGTGACATGTGTGCCTATGACACGGCATGCTGCTGGGGAAAAATGCTTTCTCTTTTAGCCAAAATTGTATGTTGTGTTTCGTTTTTAGCATGAATTCCAATCTTTGAGTTTTTGAATGATTGAACGCAGTTCTGACAACTAGCATCTTTGGAAATTTTCTCCACATGTAAGGACATTTATTTAGCGTTATACATTTGCCTACTCTTCTGTAAAAACTGGTTTAGTTCCAGCTCACTTTCATTTGAGTTAGTTGAAAACTGTGGAGAAAAATATTCCAGACATATATTCATATGCTCAATATAATTATTGTAAAAGGCACGGAAAACAATGTCAACAGTACTCTTAATTGAAAAGCCCTACTCTGAGCTATCAGAACCAAATGCACCAATTGCAGAATTCCATAGTTTAAGGCCAACCTTTTGTCAAACCCATTTCTCCATTATAGCTTCTCTCCTTCCCCGTGTTCTTCTGGAATTGCAGGGCCACCTGTTGTTTCTTTGGGTCAGGGACCCCACAGAACATCATTCCTACCTCCAGTTATCCCTCTAGAGCCCAGGATGCACCACCACCAAGCTAAGTTTAGCAAGAGCAACCATGAGAGTTTCTGTTAGTCAGCAGCCAGTGTCCATGAAGAGCTACTCCAGACACTCAGAGAGAACAACAAACACCCAGAAGGCTCTCCACATGGAAGTCAGAGGAAGTAAAACACAATAGAAAATTTCAGAAAAAACTAATACAGAGTAAGGACCAAGCATAAAGCTCTGAAATTATCTGTCACTCAGCCAGTGTAACAAACTTGTCCCTATCCAAGCCATCAACATCTTGCCACACCAAGAATTGTTCTTAAACCTGTGATTTCTTCCCAACTGTCATGTCCTCCAGCATCTAGGCATTTCAAAAGTGTGGGGAGGATAACACGGATTCTATGTGGCTACAGAGATGTTTGTACAATTCTCCTCAGCTGTTTAGAGGGGGTCACGGGGTATTTTGTCTGGCTTGGACAAAACAGCAGCATAAAGAGTATAAGTGGTTTTTGGTTTTGTTTTTTGTTTCTTTTTAAAGATTGGCAGAAGGAAGTTTGGCCCCTCTCTTCATCAACTGGAAGCAGCCAGTAAGTTCTTGATCTAATTTCTAAGACCTAATTATTGTTATCATATCATCTTTGTCTCAAAACAGCCTGCCATGAAAGGGAAAGAGAACTCTAGATGGCAAGTCCAGTAAAGGGTGCAGAGGCCAGAGAAGCTGTCATACTTAATTCCACAATAATTTATTATTCTTTGATGTTCACTCTTGCACTGAATGAAAACCTAGCCTAAATATTTTTAAATCAAATTATTTTTTTTTCTCTTGTAATGTTTCCTTTAACTTGCTTATGTAATTATTTATTTTTAACCCAACATTCCACTTAGGGAATAGCAGGAACTGCTTAAGGCAGTGATAAATAATAATAAATTACTGTCAGATGATTGAAATTATTTAAATATGTTCTCCTGGATGAACGTCAGACAAAAATTGTTTGAGTTTGGAAAAGAAAACTTTAAGATAAACTTGAAAAACAATTAGGATTCTAAGAAAGCATTCATTTGCATGTTTAAAGAATACTATGCTCTGAGGCTTGGGGAAAAATGACAACCTCCCAGGTCAACTGGCTTTCAGCATGAGGAACCACCATTACAACGTTAGATAGAGGTGTTTTCAGTGGCCAGTTAGGTACGCTTTCACGCTCTCTCTTTATCCCCTGACACCTCCTCTCACCAACCCCATTCTTCGCCAGACCCTAACCTTAAGTAGAAGTTTCCGGAAATCTGCCAGTCAATTGACACTTTCACAATTTTTGTCGTATCTACACACCACTCTATTGTTAGTTTTTGGATATTTTTTTTCAAGTCAACTGAATGAACTCCATATTTAGTAAGCCTTGTTCCCAGCTAGATATCCATGAAATCACACTAAATATTTAACCGTTTAAATAAAAAATTTAACTAAGATAACTCTGCGTACCAAGGGTGACCTTGAAGAAGGTCTGAGTTGAGTGCTGCCAGCAATGGCCTTAGGCCAAAGATGCCCGTGCCTCACACTGGGGCCCACGACCATGGCAGCTCAGATCTGATCCCTCTGTCACGATGCCTTCTGCTTCTGAATGTTACCATGGCCACCTGAGAGGTAGGAGATGCAAAGAAAGGCCTCTCTACCCGGATGGGGTGTCCTCTCCCTCCCACTGAATCGGAGGGAGGGCTCAGACCATGTTGGCACCCTCTCATCAATGTGCACGGCAACTTGCTCCTCTTCCAAACCAGAACCTTCCATGGAAAAACCCACTTTCTCTGCCTGATGGACAGAGAGGCAGAGCTCTTTGTGTAGTGCGTAGAAGGTCTAATTTGTTACCGAGGCCCCTTCTTACTACTTTTAAGTACTTACTTTCTGCCCCAGCATTCCAGGAAATCCCGGGAAACCCTGTGAAGAGAGTGACACACAGAGTGACTATCTCTTCAGAGAGGACCTGAGAGGGCTGTGGAAGAGTGTGGTCTGCCATTTTCAAGATAAGAGCCCAGTCAGTCAGCCAGCCAGTCAGCTGGACAGCCCACAAGGGGCTGCCACTTCCGTTGTAGTTTATCATTCCATGCAAAGGCCATTACCTTTTCTCCTTTGGGACCCAGGTCACCCTTTTCACCTCTGGATCCCTAGGAGGAAACCACAGCAGAGAGTCAGAGTTAATACCCTGGGGGGAAAATTGGAGCATTTCACAATGAAAGCTCCCTAAGGCAACACCCTCATCTTACAGGCAAAGAAGTAGGCTCAGAGATTAGGCGACTTGCCCAAGGAAGGAATGCTTTGTGATCTACCTTTTATTTGGACCACAAAGACCCTTTGCATTAATGAAAGACAACTTACAGAAAATCCTGGGTCCCAGATCCTCTCTCATCCTGTAGGAAATTTGTCCCCAGTTTCTGGCTGGGTTTTTTGTTTCGTTTGGTTTGGTTTTTGACAGATGAGAGGGTTGTGTGATGGAAGCTTAATCTAAAGACACACGTCAGCCATCTTCTTCCAGTACCCCCCAAGCAAGCAGTGCTCCCTCTCCACCGGGCACAACCTTCAACTGCTCATCTGCTCCATGTGAGAGGCCTCTACCTCCACTGGAGCTCCTCCCTTGCCCATGCCCTGCCTCCAGAGACCCCTCACTGCTCTCTCAGTGCAATGACGAAGGACAGGGGAATATCTAGGAATGGTCACTATAGTCACTAACTTAAGAGAAACCTGGGCCTGTCCTCTGCTTATCATTGACCCCAGAGCCAATAGCCCAGACCAGGTTCTGGGAAGCCACCAGAGACAAACACTAACCTTTTCCCCTCTGGATCCAGGGTAACCCTAAAAGAAAGGAAAAGGTACATTTAGGATCAGCCCTATAGGACCTTTGGGTTTGGTGCAAGAGTGGAAGGAATCCCTGAATATGATGGTGAGGTGTGTCCCCACCTGGTGCTGCAAGTTTTAGTGGGGGTTGTAACAGTAACCACAAAGATGTCCCTGAGGGTTATGTTTATACCAGGCCTAAAAAGAACATTGCTTTTCTTAACCACAAAGGTCCGAACAAAGGTTTCCATCTGCTTTGTTGTTCAGAAGCTGGACTCTCCCTGCCCAGGAGAAGGTCATCTCCATGCCCTTTGTCCCAGGCATCATGTCCCCCAAAGGGCTGATAAAGGCAAGCACTCTGGCACTGGGCTTTCCAATATCTCTGACGTTCCCCAAACCTGGGACGGCAGCTCCACCCAGTCCCGACTTTGTGGACAGCAGCTGTTCCAGAACCTTAGTAAGAAGACCTGGGAATGTCCACCTGGACCAACACACTGACCTTGGAGCCCATTGGTCCTCTTGACCCTGGCAAGCCCATCATACCCAGGTCACCTTTTTCACCCTGTGGGAATTAGAAGAAGAAGGGGAAAGGACCTACAGTGACTTTTACTAGAGAAACAGAACCAGGAGAATCATGGGCAAGATTAGGATGGAACTAGGGACATTGGGGTTGGCTGGTGAATCTGAGGACCCCACATGCGCCCTTGCTCACTCCCAGGGGTTCAAGGCTCTATGGTCCACAGTTTATTCTGGTATTTGAGACTAACATAAAATGAAATTGCCCCAGGCAGAGCAGATCTCCAAACTAAACGCTGAGATGCTATAAATGCTCCATCTATTCCTGGAGTGTGTTGTGAGAGGGTGGGGAGAGAGCATGGGGGCACTGGGGCCTCATAGGACTAAGTGTCAGCACCCCCCAGAAAACTTCACCTGCTTTGTTCTTTGCATAGGGAGGGCCTTTCAGGCATTTCCATATACTCTCACCCTAGGTTTGCAGCCAAACAGAGTGAACATCAGCCTCTGGGCATGCATTACTGAGACAGGGGGCTAAGGCTCATGGGTGGCCTCTGTACCATCTGTGCTAAAAATTATATACCAGGGCTAAAAAGTAGAAATATAAGGTACTTGCACTTAATTAAGAATTTTTTAGAAGTCACATTAAAACTGGTAAAATTAACTTTAATAACATTTTATTTAATCTAATTATCATTTGAACATATAACCAATATAAAATTAGTGAGGTATTTTACATTCTGTTTTTCATAATACATATTTGAAATCTGTTGTGTATTTTATATTTAAGTCACATCTCAATCCAGGCATTAAATTTTCATCAAAATATTTGATCTGTATTTAGATTTCATAAAATTTAGAGTTGAAAAAGCAGATTCACACATTCAAGTTGCTCCAAACATGCTTAAAGATTTTCAAATAACTGAACTGAGTAAAGGTCTTTAAATTCAAACTTAAATAAAAAATTCAGTTCCTCGGTTGTACCAGCCACATTTTAAGGACTAGTTGCTGCCATATTGGACAGTTTAGCTCTACACAGTGGATTTTTAGAAAAAATATCCTTGGGACTTTTCCTAAGAGCGCAGGGAGCACAGTTTTCTATTCCCACAATAAATACAGCTGGTAAGTAAATCAGAGCATAAAGACATTCACCTGCCCATCCCTTCTTTCTGCAGGTCAAATCTACACCCAACACTTTATGACCAAAGTGAGAAGAATATAAATAAAGGCATGGATGTGAATGTGTCGGTTTCCCATAATCTGTCTGAAGAATGGGATTTTATCGGCATTTGGCAATCCCTGTCTAAATGTAGGATTCCAGTCCAGCTAGCCAGGGCCCACCCCCCAAACCCCAGTCTCCTGTCAATAGCTTTCCAGACCCAAGCCCCTCTTGGGGTCATCTTGGGGAAACAAAAGATTGTATGCTAACTCTGAGGACGAAGGAGAACCAGGGCCCCTGTGAAAGAGGGGAGCAGACCCTCATTGCTCCCCCCAACAGGAGCAGAGCTGTTGCAAGGACCAAGGTCTTGTAGTCCAAGTGAAGGAGAAAGTATTGGGACCTCTGGGCAATCCTCATCTTCTCTTCTCCTTCCTCCTCTCAAGGAAATGAGTTCACTATGTGCCAAAGGCCAGAGGGGCTGACATCTTCTCCCCTCATGTTCTGATACCACGTGAACCCCGAGAGTGTGCCAAACTTACCCTGGGTCCTTCGGGGCCGACTGGCCCGGGCATGCCAGGAACACCCGGGGGGCCGGGTCTACCCTTCAAAAATGAACAACAAAAGTCAGGATGATTGGGTTTCTTTCCCTCCTTCCAGGAAATAAGATTTGTTTTGGGGGTCCAAAGGGAACTGTGGGGTCCCTAAGCATGGCGTCTGGGTTCACCCTCCAAAGATTGATAGCCTCGGAAGTTGGGTTACTTAGATATAAGTTCAAGTCCTTGGCATCACATTATGTCAACATAGAAGATCTTATTCTACCCAAGAAATAGAAGGTGGGAGGAAATGAAAGGAAGGTGGTGGAGAAGGGATTCTAAACTTCTTGGTTTTTGAGCTTTATCACCTCCACCCACCCAAATGTTCCTTGCATTGCAGTAGGTTCTCCCCAAGGATACAGTGTGGAATGGGATAGGATTTTGTTTGGGGTGCACTAGCAGATGCTGTTGGTACTCCCTCAAAAACTTTTTCACTTGCTCACTGTGCTCATCCCCCAGGGGCTACCTGCCTTGCTGCCACCTCTCATTCCTGCAACCTGCAACTGTGAAATTTGCCCATGGGCAATTGGAGCTGCCCAGCAATTTATGTACCTGTTCTCCCTGCAGCCAACAGCCCAACTCCCTTACCTCAAGGCAGGACAAACTCTGTGGTGCAGTTCACACTCCAGAGCTCCCCTAGGAATGAGGCTGAAGATGGACTTCACCTGACACCATGCCCAAGCTGGGCTTCTTCCCCTGCACCATCCAGCTCCCCCTCCCCCCCAGGATCCTCCTGAGAGTGCTCCCATAAGTCATTCGCTTGCACATGGCACACGTGGCCTCTACCTCTGCTTCTAGGGAAACCAGCCTAAGCCAGGAGCTATGGAAGAGCAAGCCTTACAAGAGAAAGCGGGAGCAGGGACTTGGGGTCCATCTCAACCTCTGCACGCATTGGCTAATTTCACAGTTAGCCTAGCTAGACACGTGGAAGGCTCAACCCTTAAACCAGAGATCACAAATCCTGGCATGTGTACTGGTTTCTGCTCTCACCGCCCCTGTTCATGGCAGAGGTCATGACGTTCATGGCAGCCCATGATCAATCATGGTCCTCGTTAGTTCTGAGTATGGAGACCATCCCAGAATCCTTTCCAGCCCAGCACTTCAGATAACCACTGTGCCTCAGCTGGAGCTGTGATCTGGGCCCTGGAGGGACGTAATTTTGCTTTGCAAAGGTCTGTTTGAGGCTTTTGTTGATAGTGAAACCATTTGAGTAAAACACTTAACCAGAAAAATAGTAATTTATATTTAGAATCATGGACATCTTTTTTGGCCAAAGTCTTGCACCTCCTTCTACCCCCGAGACCCACAGTTTCAGTGCCAGTATCCATTGACCACAGTGAGTGGCTGCTGGTTTACTCTTTCCTGACATGAATGAGAGTCTTGATGACATGTGTTTTGTTCACTCAGAATGCCTGTGACCTTAAGTAACTCCCATTTATTTCAGCTGGGCCAAAAGGCAAAAGCCATTTGCTTCTGTTTTGCACTTTGTTCCCGCGTAATCAAATAGACAGCGAGAGTCATTTTGTGCCACCGGTTGGGGCCTTGGAGGGTTTCTCTAATGGGTGGCAGGATGAGATGGCCTGAGGTTGGGGGAAATTTGGCCAGGCTTGGCAGCCCCTGGGAGAAGTCCAAATGTCTGGTAGTAGCAGGCTCTAGCTCTTGAGCAAAAGAACAGGCAGAAAGAGCCCACTGTCACCATCAAAATGGCAGTGTTATTATTGCCCACCTGGGTATTGTGGCCCAAGGAAGTGCACTGCTAGTCCCCCCCACCCCTAAGAGCACATGCGCACGTGCCCAGGCACACGCCCTCCCCCCGCCCGCGGTGCACAGTTGCCCATGTAATGCTGACAGAACAGCATGGACCATACCTTCCTTCCTGGTAGGCCAAGCTCCCCCTGTGGATGAAGAAGACAGGTAAGCAGAGGCTGCTTTGGAAGAGAAGTTCTGGAAGCACAGAGCTTAGTAGGGCTGATGGCTGGGCATGACCATGTGGCTTGGTTGCTTGGCCGCTCACAGCACCCCTGCCATGCCAGTGGGCCAAGCTGAAATACACCAGTGGGATCTCACGGCTGCAGTAGCAGCCCCATCATTATGGAGCCCATCCTCATGCACTAAGGCAAAATTAGCACATGCTTTGAAATCTCAACCAGAAAATTCTCCATGGCATCCCCAGGATACAGGCTGGAATTACCAAGGAGAGGTGGACTGAAGAAAGTAGTGGCTCATACCTTTTCTCCCTTTGGTCCTATCTTGCCAGGAAGTCCTGGTGGGCCCTACACCATCAAGATAAGAAATGAAAAAGTATATATCAAACCAAGGCAGGACAGGTGGTGAGGGAGGCAGGACTGGGAGGGAGGCTCCTCCAGCAGCTTGGTTCCCTGTGCAGACTCAGGGTTCCAAGGACCCCATGAAGGACCCCCTGGTGCCCTCCAACCCAGGCTCCCTGTCCTCTTCCAGCTTTCTCTGAGCTATGTTTCCAGTGGTGCCATGGTTACAACTACAGAGTCTTTACCACCTCTCTTATCTTTTCAGCTGCTCTCACCAACTTTCCCTGGGACCCTGACAGGGGGCACATTCTGCTTTGCACACAGGAGCAGCCAATTTAGAAATTCCTGTGCTGGATCTATGGGCACCAGATGCAGGGAAAGCCTTCCTGAAGATGTGAAGAATATGGGCAATGGAGCATTTTTGTCCCATTGTCCAGCCACAGGAGTAGGGCTGACTCCAGCTCAGGGATTCTAGCACCTACTACACTAAAGCTTGGCACATCCACAGCCAGAATGCAGCTACTCTGTGCTCACACGTCTATGAAATGCGCAGTAGGCTAACTGCTTTCCAAATGCCCTAGTACAGCAGAGAGGAAATCCATCAACCCCCACCAGGCCACTACTTCATCCCCAAGATCTGCAGGTGAACACGCCTGACACAAAGCCTGTTTGAAATCTGATTCCTGTAAGACTTGTCCAAATACCAAACAGCTCCCTCAGTGGCTCCCACACCTATCACATTAGAATCCCCTGAGGATGTTTTGAAAATCCCCAACACCAAGGCATACCCCAGAGCAATTACATCACAATCTTGAGGAGAGGGGCACGAGCCTCAGGAATGTTTGAAGTTCCCAGGGAAATCCAATGAACAGATAAGTTTGGGAACCACAGTCTCTGGTTTGGGGGGGCGTGGGGTGGAGGAAGAGTTACTTCATTTCCTTTCCTACTCTCCCCCTTCTCTCCCTCCCCTCCCCTCCACCGCACCACTTCTTTCACCCTCCCACCTTCCCCTCCTCCCCACTTCTCTCTCTCCCCACTCCTCCTGATTTGGGCATCCTTGTGTGGAAAGAGGGCTTCCTTGGAGGGTGGCCTCACCACCCTTCCTCCCCAGCCACCCACCCACCTGGTGACCCACTGGGGACTGCACTGGCCCCACCACCTGGCCCTCAGTGCTGCATGCCTTCACTTCAGAGCTGCGTGGGCCAGCTTGGGCAGATAGCACAAGGTGCAGGGTATACAAGTCCTCGAGGATCAAAGCCCAGGGGGGCACCAGTGCTCCCAGAAAGTGTGACTCAGAGGGGCAGAGGTTCCCCACTCCCCAAAGCCTGGGAGCCCAGGGTGACAGAGAGCCCCAGGACCGTGAACATGCCAGGCAGGATGAATGAATACTGTTCCATTCTCTCATTTCTTATTATCAGGCCATTGTGCTCTAGCTCAGAGCTTCTCAAGCTGTGATGTGTAGATAATGCAGCAGGGGAGTCTTGTTAAAATGCAGATTCAGATAGCAGGGGTGTGTGTATGTAGGGGGAGGGGAGAATGAGATTCTGCATTTTTAACAAGCTCCCAGGTGATGCCAATGTTACTGGTCCACAGGTCTCATTTTGCTTGGGAACAGCATTTTATGCTGTGTTCTAAGGCAACGGAGGGGGCTGCAAATCCCCCCCACCCCAGTTGGGCAGCACAATCTCCGCACAACTCAAAGGGATTGCGTGAGGTTCGAGGTGTACAAGCACAGTTGGACAGCTGCTGGTCTGAAGTCAGTAGAGAATTCCCCTTTCCTTTCCAAGCTCTCTGGTCCTCACGTGTGTGTGCTGAGACCCGAGGAGACTGCCAGACGCGGGAAGATGGAAATTCTCAGCGGAGGTGCCCCTCAGGGGGCCCACCCTGCCTTTCTGCAGACTTCCTAGCCCCTCTGTAGCAGCGTCCAGCTAATTCTGGGTCCAAAGGCCTGTTTTTATTGCATTTGACAAATATTTATGGAGAGCTTACGACAACCCGTGCCCTGGCGTGGGCTGGGCGCAACATGTGAACAAGATGGGCAATGTCCCTGCTCTCAAGACCAGGGGTGGGTGAACTGTCTCTGTCAAGAGGCAAACAATAAATACTGTAGACTCTGCCTCGGATATAGTGTCCCTGTCACAGCCACTTACCTCTGCCCTTGTGGCACAAAGGCAGCCCGAGATAGTCCAACTTTGATTATAAAAACAGGCGGCCGCCAGACCTGTAGGCCACAGTAGGCCAGTCCTTGCCAGAGAGCTTATATTTTACAAAGGGAAGACCAAAGAGACCAGGGACAATAACAAAACCAATAAGAACGCAACAGCGAGATGAGAAAATGATGCAGAGAATTACAACAGGCCATTGGGATGGACAGTGAAGGGGGGAAGGCTACTTTAGACTGGGTGGTTGAGGAAGGCGTTTCTAAGGAGCTGGCCTGTAAACTGTTCTGACAAAGGAGCTGGCCGTGGTGAAAATCAGAGGGAAGAACATTCCACACAGCCAGAACCACAAGCACAAAGGCCCTAAGGCTGGAACGAGCTTGGTTGGCATGCTTCAGGACCCAAGAGATGCGCATCGGGTGGGCAATATTGGTGGTCTGAGACGATGCAGGAGATACAGGCAGGGTCCTCTGGGGGGTGGGGGGCTCTGTAACCCAGGGCGAGGACTTTGGCTCTTAGTCTCCCGTGATGGGAAGCCATAGGAGGGGGTTATCCAGAAAGGAATGACAGAATTCATAAGGCATGTGGGCAACTGACTGCTGCTTGTACCCTCTTTCCCCACCCCATGGCAGGCCCCAAGGCCCAGGCCAGGGGGTGCTCCTCCTTGATGGACCCCTACTCCCAGGCAGGCCAGAGGAGCCACGGCCTGTGAGACAGGGTCTCTGGAGGGTATTCTTGTCTGCCTAGAAAATCCTTTCTCCACCATTGTGCCTATTCCTCACTCTGCCCTTTAGCTTCAGTGGGGAGCAGTGGGCTGCCTGGCTGCAGGATCTGGGGGCCAAATGAAGTTCAGAGTAACAAGTTCCCCATCAGTTCCACTTTCCTGCACCAAATGCAGGCACTTCTTGGGCAACTGGCAAGGGTCAATGGTCACAGAAGGGGCAACCCCCTGTTGCCAAGTGTTTGATGATAATTATAGTAACAATTACATCTATCTAGGCAGCAGCTCATTTGGACCCCTCACCACCACCAAAATCCAGTACTGCAGGGGTAATTATTATCCCCGTTGCAGAGATGGGGAAATCAAGGCTGGGAGGCCAGAATTTACCCAGAGCAGAAAAATCAGTGTGCTATCCACGTGGCTCTGGAGCTGGAGGTGAGCTAGAGAAGGAAAAACAGCCCCCATATCACTTTAAAAGGGGCAGCTCTAAGAGACTCTTTCCAGTGGGCTTCACTGCTCTGAAGAGAAGACAGCAGGAGAGGATCTGGTGGAATGCACCAACCTGGGGGCCAGGGGGCCCAGGGGAGCCGAGCGATCCTTGCGCGCATGAGGACTGCGTGGTCTCTAGTTCCAGGATGAGATTCTTCATGTCTGGGGAGAGAAGCTTCAATGCAAAGCAACACATGGTGATAGGTCAGACTTGGGGGATAGAAGAAGGGTCACCACCTGGACACAGTCCTGCTCCCCAGTCCAGTCCTCAAGACTGGTGGTTCCCTGACACCCTAAAGAGTGTCCCAAGAAGACGACCTTCTGGGCCTCCAGTTCCTGTTCTCGCTTGAGATATACCTGGCTTGAATGGATTACAGAGATAGAATAGCCACTTTGGATGGAGTTAGGAAGCTCATTTCAGGGGCCTTTATCCAATGTCTAGGACAGCACCGTCCGACAGAAATAAAATGCAAGCCACCAGTGCAAGCCACATATGTAGTTTTAAATTTTCTGGTAGCCACATAAAAAAGGTAAAAAGAAAGAAGTGAAATTAATTTTAATCATATATTTAACCCAGTATGTCCCAAATATTATCACTTCAACATCTGTTCAATATTTAAAAATTACTAATGAGACATTTTATTCTTTTTTCACACTAAGTCTTCAAAATCCAGTGTGTATTCCATACGTACAGCACATCTGAACTGGAACTAGCCACATGAAAAGTGTTTAAGTCACGGATGGCTAGTGGCTACTGCATTGGACAGTACAGGTCTTAGAAATTCTGGAAAAATTTGAGAATCCCAAGTCCCTAGAATATCCTGGCCCACTGTCTTCTAGCTCAGCTTCCCAAATCCTGCTCTTTCCCTCTTCCCAAATTCTGTTCCCTCTCACACCTCAGTATGGCTATCGAGGGACCATGTCCTGTGTCCCCTCACAGAAACAGCCTACATTCAATATGGGCTGTGGAAGGGAATTTCATAAATACTTGGGAAGAAAGGGGAAATTCCATATCTGAGCAGCTGAAGAGAGCCTCAAAAGCTCTAAATTCACCTCATTGTTCTCAGGAAGACGGGATGCTGTGTCAAATTCAATTTCCTGCTGAGAAGAATCTCCCTCCATAACTTATTGAAGACAGTGGGAGAACAGACACACACCAGAAACTGCAAAATGCCCATTCTAGGGTTCAACCTGCTGTATGAAAGTAATGGGTTGGATCCCTCAAGAAGGATCTGAAGGTTGCTCACCTCAAGTGGGGGGACGTGAGGGGCTGTGTGGCGGGCACTGGGGAGCCTGCATTTCTGTTTTTTTCATAAGCCCTAAGGTACTCACCAGACCTCGGCCCCCTCTGAAGAATGGTGGTGGGAACAGTGGGGGTGGAGGGGGCGTCAGGAGGCAGCATCCTCTGTGGCCGCCACGCTTCTTCTGATCCAGGCCGGGAAGGGCTGTGCAGAGAAAATTGCTGCTCATTAGTGCCGGGGCCTCTGTCATGCCCACTGAACCCCAGGGAGACTCATGTAGACACCCCAGATTTCTGAATCTGATTTCTAACCCACTAGATATGAGTGCACCTTCTGTTTGCTACTTGATGGAGTCCTCCCCCAGCCTTTGCTGAATGAAGATGGTTAATAAACAAGCAGATGGTATGGACACTGTGACCATAATAAGTTCCATTTCTCCCTCTTCAGGGACTGACTTGTCATTTTGTAGATGTGACAAGGAATGCAAAGTTCAGACTTATAACGCACTTCTAATAGCGGAGGAGAAGGAAGCGTTTGGTAATTATTTAGAAAGTGTGCTCAGAGAGAATTGTTCAGGGAGGGGGCAGCCAGGGCCTGAGGTGGCATTGATTATAAGAGACCCAGAGCCCTGATTTAAGACATCTATTTGACTCTAAACTCTACACACACAGTTGGTGTCACCCAGGCTCACTAAAGAGTTTACAGTCTAATGACTCAATACAAGGGTGTGAGATGAAAGGAGGGCCCTGGACCCTGATAGCCTCATTGAACATGGGGCCTTGCCCTAGTGCAATGTTAGTTTACGCTCAATGTTGAAGTATACCTTACAGAAGGATGCAAATCATGAGTCTACGGCCCAATAGATTTCTGCAAAGTGAACACACCCTCGAAGCCAGCCCCTGGATCAAAACACACAACTCTCCAGCATCCACAAGCCCCATAAGCTCCTGTCCAATCTCTGTGCTCCTCCCTCTTCACCATCCTGACTTCTAACTCCAGAGAATCACTGTATCTATTCTGGAACTTTATATAAAGGGAATCAGACAATATGAACTCTTGTGTTTGGCTTCTTTTGCTCAACAAAGCGTTTGTGGGTCATTTGGGCATTGCTTGTGGTTGTTAATGCGGAATAGAGTTCCATTGCGTGACTAGACCACAATCTACTTATCCATTCCACAGCTGCTGAACACTGGGTTGATAACCACTACATACCCCACTGGAATGGCTAAACTGAAAAGGACAGAAAATAACAAATGTTGGCAAGAACGTGGAACAAACAGAACTCATACACTGGCCAGGGGGAGTGTAAGTTGGTTCAACCTCCTTGGAAAACTGCTTGGTATTGTCTCCTGAAGCCTAGTACGGGCATCCCCTACAGCCCAGCAATTTCACTCCTAGGTACTTACCAACAGACAAGTGGGTCTATGTTCACCAAAACACATGTACTAGAATATCCACAGCAGTAATACCCGTAATTGCCACAAGCTGTAACCTTACAGTTCCCAGTTTGGGTCTCATGATGATACCCTCACCTCTACCCCTTCGTCAAACCTCTGGCCTCACAGAATATGGGCAGGTCACTTTACCGCATGCCTCTCGGCCGGGAACCCAGCAGTTTCAGTCTTATGTCTCAGGGGCCCATGCTTGCATACTGTTCGCACCCTGGGCTCCAGGACCTGGCTGCGGACCTCAGCCAGCTGGTAGGTGCTCCTCGGGAATGGCGGCCCCGTGCACACCCACAAGCTCACTCCCCGATGGAGGAGCCCTCCACGAGCCTGTGCCAGGGATCGTCGGCCCTCTCTGACCCAGTGCCTCCTCTTGTAAGAAAGATTTTGTGAAGACCCTTCTATGATCCTGAAATGAAATTCATAAATCCTACAACATACACACACAATTTAAAAAATCAATACAATCTTGCAGCAGCCAGATGTGGGGGTGGCCTGCCAGGGCCACGGAAGCCGTGAGGACAAAAAGAAAGGGACCGACGCAAACATCACTGAGGAGAAAGCAATGGAGCAGTGGGTCATAGGAGCGCAAGAGGAGGAAGGGTCAAGGGTGGTTTCGAGGTTGCAGGGACCTGGGACCACAGTGATCAGAGTAGGAGATGGAAAAGTCAGAGGAGGCACTGGTTTATGGGGAAAGCTGTCAAATTTGGTGTTAGATGTTTGTTCATTCGAGCACATGCTTTACCAGGCACTGGGCCAGGCCGTGGGGGTGGTGGGGAGGTACAGAAAGATGCCTGACTGGTGCTTCAGACCTGCAGTCAGCAAGTCCTTTGGAGCTTGAATGGCTGCCACAGCCCTTCTGCTCTTATCCCACTCGTCCCCTCCACCCCCACCTAGCCTAATCCTGGAGACTCATTCATTCATCAAGAACTGTCAGGTGCTGCCTCCACCAGGAAGCTCTCCTTGACTTCCCAGGCCAAGGTTGAGAGTCCTACCATGTTTTTTTTTCTGCGTTTACCCCCATGTTAGTTCTTACCTGTGGGATAAAACAGTTTCCTTGTATCTCCCTCACTACAGTGCTTTCTGGGAGGATGGGAGCCAGTTTTCAACCCCCAGGTTCTAGCACAGTACCTGACATACACTAGATATTCCACAAATGCTTGCCAAATTCATAATAAAAACTAAAAAAAAACCCCAACACTTACCACATGCTTAGGCACCACTGAAGTGCTTCACACATATAAATTCACCTAATCCTCACAGCAACCCTGAGAGTTAAAACTATTGTTATCATCACCCCCACTCTACAGATCAGTTAACTGAGGCTGAGAGGTAAAGCAACTTGCCCAAGCTCATACAACTGCCAGGGTTCTTCCTCTTGATCTCCACACTCTTCCACATGCGGGTGGAAATACAGGTCAGGAGCGCAGAAGGCGGCAAGTGGCTCCCATAGCTACTACCTGAGATATATAATATCAAGGGCTTCCAACCAAACGCCATCAGGAGCACACGTATTTTTGCACAAAACTGGCCCTATTGGCTCATCGTGAGGGAGGACGCACCCCCAGGGGACTGTGCAGCATCTCGTAAGAGGGCGTTAGAAAGGATTTGTTCTAGGATTGGGGCATTCACTAGGTGATGCTGGGGGAGACTCTCGAAGAAGCAAAGTCTGGCTCCGTTCTGGACTGGATGTGGTCGGGAAGTTAGTCTATGACTACCTTAATTCTTATCTAGAAGAGAAGAGCAGAGGGAGACAGAAGCTGTGGGTGATAAAGCAGAAGCCGTCACTCATATTAGCAAGGACAGAGGGATGGTTGGTCATGTTTGCAGTTGGATGGAGGTCTTGTTTTGTCTGTGTCAGGTGCGGTGACACAGTGGCCTTGTTTCTGTCATGGGCTGTCACAGTCGCAGACTGGCCTTTGTCTGATGCTGTTCTACGAAATGGTTTTCATCCAACAGAACACCGGGGCCTAGCTGTGAGCGGCAGATCTGTTCCACCTGTCATGGGCTGCTTTCTCTCTCTCAGGGGGTAAAATACGACAGCTTTGTTGTTATAAAACTTGACATCAGTGCCAATCATATTCCTCTTCAAATTCATTCAAGTGTCTTTCCTAGAGTGTTGAGTAAGCTCAGAAGGGCAGCTTCCATGGTGTCCCCCTGCCCTGGGTGCAGGGCGAAGGTGGCAGCTACCCATCAGCCCTCCAGAACCCTCTCAACGCCCAGTCCCCCCGCCTGCCCCAGAGGCATTTTCTCCTTTCCTGCTCTTTGGCCTCAGCAGACGGCTAAGGGCTGAGGTTGCGGTTTTCCGCAAAGTCTCCACCCGCCAGGAGTACCGGAGGCTGGCACATTCATGTGGCTAATATGCACTCCTCACTATTGATTTTTCCAGACCATATATGCCCTCCCTTCACTCCCACATTCTCTGTGGGCTTCCATGGATGAAAGACCCTGAATCATTTAAAGCAATTCTCTTATTTCTTCTTGGAAACTGGAGAACTCTTCGGTGAACATAAATTATCAGTTGCTTTCCCTGCTGAGGCATCTGCATTGTTCACCTCTCCCCATCCCTCCTCGCCCTTTCCCCCTTGACCTTGACTTCACTTTCAGCAGGTGAAGAGCATCTATTTCTGCCCGCCCCCCAACTCCCTGGAGATGTTTGTTTTTAGCACAGTCTAGTTTATTTACGGCTCATTCCAGCTCAGGATATTTCCATCAGGTGGATGTGTTTGGGAACAGCTTCCCGGCCCTCCCTCCCTGTCAACTAAGCCAGGACTTCACATGTCTATTTTAGTGTCATCCAAGTGGCCTATGGGTCTCATTCAGGACTAGGCTGCCTCCATGGACTCGTGTCTGAGCCCAGGGTCCAGCTTGGAAAAACCCCAGCAGGCTCTGTGGTAATGGAAACAACCATGTGGGTAGGAACATGGGGCCTGCAGAAACCCGGGTGCGCCATGCGGCTCAGGCCCAGGCAGCTGCCTTGGAAATGCCAATTCCCACGGAATTTCAGAACCACTTGCCCTGACTTAAAGACGCTGAAGTCATACTGTACATGGCCGCTGCAGCTCCAATTCATGGGTAGAAATAATGTTGGGTCTAATGCAGGCTTGTGGCAAATGTTGGATTTTTGGTTTTATTTCTGTTTTGTTTGCCGCTGTAGATACTGGCTTTGCCCTTTGCACTCAATACCCACTTGACTCTGGGGCACATCCTTGGAAAGTGTGATTCACTCGAACTTACTCCTGGAAATATAGGGACTTGGATCAAAGAGTAGTAGTCTGTGTAAGACTGATGAATCACAGACCTGTACCTCTGAAACAAATAATACATTATATGTTAAAAAAAAAAAAAGAAGAAGAAGATAGCCGGAGGGGAAGAATGAAGGGGGGGAAATCAGAGGGGGAGACGAACCATGAGAGATAATGGACTCTGAGAAACAAATTGAGGGTTCTAGAGGGGAGGGGTTGGGGGATGGGTTAGCCTGGTGATGGGTATTAAAGAGGGCATGCTCTGCATGGAGCACTGGGTGTTATGCACAAACAATGCATCATGGAACACTACATCAAAAACTAATGATGTAATGTATGGTGATTAACATAATAAAAAAAAAGAGTAGTAGTCTGGGTGCAAGTGACCACGTGACCCGGCACGACTCATTGCTGAGACTCGGATTCCTTACCTACACCACAAGGAGCTTGGCCCAAACCATCTCCAAATTCTGTTTTCACACATACGACACCAGGATCGCCACTGTGTCCACCTGCATCTCCCACTCATGAGACCAGCCCATCCGTAGGGTACAGAGAGACAGCCTTTCTGTTTCTGCCTCCTGTTTTTGCAGCAAGCAGTACCCCCCACCCCACCCCCTGCCCAATCAAGCAAATGTATCATCAGAAGCCACCAAAGGAAAGAAGTCCCCTAAACCTCCTGCCTTTGCAGGGTGGGAAGATTCTAGGTGCAGCCATATGCTAACTATTCTGCCACTGCTCACAAAGCTGGGGGAGTACCCAACTTCTTACGTCTGCCTCCTCCTGCTTTGGGGCCCTTCCCTGCCTGTTGGAACTTGTACCAGAAGGACGAGAGGAGAGAAGGGTGAAGGGCACGTGCTCCATGCAGCACGGAGTGTCCTGACCATGAGCTGGGTATCTCAGCTGCAGCGAAGTTCTCATGAGAGCTGGCTTCAGTTTGCTTAAGTTTTCCCTGATACACTGATTCCAGAGAAGGCTACACCCTACACCTTTCCTCCAACCCCCACTCACGTACCCCACACACCTTGTAAAGCAAATTCTGGTCCTAAAAGTTGAAGGTATGTGAACGTCTCTGAAAGATCATGGTAGGAATTTGCCACCTGGCAGCTGGGCCCTGTGTGGGCATGGGGAGCAGGTGAGGGCACAATCTGCAGAGAATATGATTTGGCAGTTTGGTGGCTACGGTCTCTGGGGCAATAACCACATGACCCAAGCCATCAGCCTGGAGAATAATGGACAATATCTCGGCCACCCAATACCATGGCTGGCCCCAGACCACAGTACGTGATGTTACTTCAAAGCCAAAGGGGCAGCAGCTGCCAGCCTGCGACCTCAAAGTTAAGGTCACAGGAGGGGCACACACAAGTACACACACACGAGTGTGTATATCAAGGTCCCCACCAACTCCACCGCCAAACCCCTTTATGTGCAATTCCAACACTGGTCGAGAAGTTTAAGACTTAAAGAAGGCTGAAAGCACCCAGAACAAGTCTGCTTCTCAACCCTTTTTTCCAAAAACCATGCACACATCACATATGCAGGCATACAACACACACACACACACACACACTCACTCACTCACCCGAGCAGCAAGCTGAGAAACAGAGCAGTCCTGAAATGGTGAGCATGTGAGTGAGGCTGAGTGATAGACCGGTCATTGTGGGCAAGGCCCAAGGAGGGACTGGCCAGGGAACACACGCGGACGACAGGCTGAGATTTGTCACGCCTCCGAGCACTCCCAGCTGGGCATTTGGGGTGGGAGTCAGCCAATCCCTGCTCTGGTGTTGCTTCTGGCCCAGATGCCAGGGGTCCAGAGGCCAGTCCTCAGCTCCCAGGAGCAGGAACAGGTAGGCAGGGCTTTGGCCTCACAAGAGGCTGCACTGGGGGGCAGCTTGGGGGAGGAAGAGTGCCCCTGTCCCAGGGAAGGAGGTGAGGCTGGGATCCCGGAATCCTGATCAGCCCCGCCAGCCAAGAGGAAATGGGAGTGTAATCTATCTAAAAGGCTGCTTTTCATTTAGCTCAGAAGCTGCCCCTGTCAATACTGTTCTGGCAAGCCTCAAAGTCCACCCCACTGCGATTGTTCTGGGGGAATCTGCCCTCCTCTACTTCAGGGAAGACCTCTGTCACCAGGGTCTTGGCTCGAACCATGTCTGTGCCAAGGTGCCGCCAGCAACCTAAACTTAATTTTTAAAATTATACAAATTTCAAAAAGATATATATATATGTACATATATATATATCTTTTTAAAATATATATATTTCCAAACGGCTTGTGGAGCAAACCTTTTTAGATGAAGCCTGCCTGTAAGATAACAAAATGGCATATACCAGATACGTGTGGAATCTGTCTGATAACTTGATAGGCAAACCCAATGCACAAGCATGCGCACACACACACAGAATTCTAGTAAAAATCATAAGCTACTGCGAGAGCCAGAAGACTTTTTCCGGAAAGGGCCAAATAGTAAATATTTTAGGCTCTGTGGGCTGCGTGGTCTCTGTTACAACATAACTCTACTGTTACGTGAAAGCAACCAAAGACAATAAAAGAACATAGTTGTGTCTACTAAATCTTTATTTACAAAAATAGGAAGCAGGCTGGATTGGGCCCACAGGCTGTAGTTGGCTGACCCCTGAGCTAGAGCCTTCAGAAGAAAGGAGATTCCTTGTATGCATTCATTCATTTACTGTTTCATTCATTCAGAAACACACATTGAATGCCAAATGTATGCAAGACCCAATGACTAGACACAGTGCCTGACCTTGGCATGTGTCGTTCAGTGTCGTGGAATGAATATAGGCCCTGGAGTCAGGCAAACCCAGGCTGGATTTACCCAGGCTGCCACTTACTACTGTATAGCCTTAAGCAAGTTATTCTCTCTCTCTCTGAGTCTCAATTTTTTTTTTTTTAAGATTTTATTTATTTGTTTGAGAGAGAGAGTAAGAGAGAGAGAGAGAGAGCACAAGTAGGGGGGAAGGGGCAGATGCAGAGGGAGAAGCAGGCTCCCCACTGAGCAGGGAGCCCGACATGGGGCTCAATCCCAGGACCCCAGGATCATGACTTGAGCCAAAGGCAGACGCCTAATGGAATGAGCCACCCAGGAGCCCATCAATTTTCTTATCTGTAAAATGGGTAAAGCAAAACACACCTTGCTAGTTTGTTGTGAGGATTAGAGCTAAGGATTTCAGAGTTCCTGGAATAGAATAGGGGCTCTTTAATTGACATTGTCAGAGATAACTACTTTGCACTAAAAAGCAAAAAGAGAAGTGGCTAACAGGGCGCTGGGGATGTCTGGAGGGATTTATAGCAGGAAGTGATGGGTACCAGCTGGGGGAGGGATCTAAGTGAGAAATCAGGGAAGACAAATCAGGGAAAGCTTCCTGGAAGAGGTGAGCTGAACTTTGAAAGCAGAGAAGATTTGCTGGTACCAAGATGAAAGGAGTAAGGGAGGAAAGGGTTCAAGCTCTGTTCCTTCTCTGGAGCATTTCCCTATGTTCTCAGAAACACAGAGCCTAAGACATCAAAGAAAGCACGGAGGGCATGGAGTGCTCAGTCCTAAATTCCAGACTGTTGTGGAAATATCAGCGGCATCATTTTCCCAGATTTCCCTGTGCTGGGTCATATTCCCGCAGTGCTTCATTTTTCAAATCCTATTCAAAAACCTTTGGAGATGGAAATTTTGCCACTTTTTAGCAAGCACTTTTTAGCAAGCCATTTCCTTTTTACTGTTCAACATCAAACTGTTCCTAAAAAGGTTTACACATGTAAACCACTCAGCTGCACTTTGATTATTGTAAAAACAAAGGTGACTGGTCTAGATGGTCCCTGAGGTCCTGTCCCACTCTGCTGGTGTTCGAATCTCTATTTTGGACCTAATGACTCAGGCCCATGAATGTCTCTTTCTGTCTCTTCCATGTTGCTCTCCTTTTGCAATTCTCTTTTCGGTCTCATTCTCTCTGTCTCTATGTCTCTGACTCTGTCTCATTTGCTGTCTTTATGTCTCTGACTCTGTCACATTCTCTGTCTCTGTCTCTCCGAGCACTAAGAGCTAAATCTCCTTGAGTCAAATGCCTAGATGTATGCTCAACTACTGTTAACTGTCCTGCAGCCAAGCATGCCAGCCTGCGATTTGGAATCCTGGTCCCCAGCCCTGGTGTGGCCAGTAACTTGCTGTGTGACCTTGGACAACTCACTTTCCCCTTCTCCACCAGTGAGCCATCCTGTGCCCTCAAGGCAGCTGGCCTGCTGAGTTCCCTCCGGTTCCTTGGCCCAGGCACCAGCTCACCACAGCAGAATGGCCTACAAAATCTAATTCATAATAAAGGTTTCCGGGGCCTTCCTGCAGCTGTCAGCAGGTGTCATATTCACAGTATTTTGTCTTAATTGCAGCTCTGGTATTTATCAAACAGGCCAGAAGTCCACTTCTGGAATGCCGCCTCCCTGGGCGCCGTTCCAGAAGTTCTTGTCCCCCTGCTGCCACATGCAGGCCTGTTCTCCACCATCCTGGGCCAGAGCAGAGTCCTCTGTGCATCTTCCCCCACCCCTGTGTCTCCCACCCCTGCTGCACAGAGAGATCTTGAAGTCTGGATAACTCAGCATCCTCCCCAAGGACCCAGAGTCCCCTGTCTGAGGCAAAAACACCTGCATGTTTAAAGGCACAGCCTAGGATCGCACCAGCCCCATGGTACCTCAAGTCTGCTGGCCCATCCCCAAACCTGGGTGCGCAGAGAAGTAGACTGGACAATATGGGTTCTACCTTCCACTGACAGAGACTCTCGCCTTGACCAAACTTTGTTCAGGTTCTCAACAAGGCCTTGAACTTGGGTTTCTGTGTCTGTCCTTGCAGAGTTCAGTTTTAGCAAGAATCCAGCGAAGCCCATTTAGAGTGAATCCCTACCCTTGATATCTGACCAAGTTCCTCATTCTCCCTACCCTTTATATCTTAGCACCCTGGCCTGCCTTCAGCAAGAATTCTGTTAACTGGGTTTAGCAAGAATCCCCCTACCCCTGATGTTTCCTCTTAGGAATTTTCCATCCACCGACACCCTCCTCTCAACCAGCTCCTTGGCTATAAAGCCCCACTTTCTTACTGCATTCAGAATTGAGCCCAATCTCTTTCCCCTCTTGAGACCAGCTTGCCACCTGGGGCAACAGTCTTGAACAGAGTCTTCCTTACCATTTCAACAAGTGAACACCTCCAAGAGAGCTCTATAAAACATTCTTCTCTATTTATTGAATACTTCCTATGTGCCAAGTCCTTTCAATGCCACATGGATACAGAAAGGAGTAAGCCCAAGGTCTATCCTCTGGAGGTCAAAGAGTTTTCATCCTATCTGCTAACGGGAACTGATTGGTACAGATTTCCTGGAACACTGTGTTTAGAAGGACTCTGAGGAAAGAGGGTCATGACTTACTGGTGTTGGCCTCCCTGAGATGAGAGGAAGGCATGACACCTGTGCGACATACTTGCAGACCCTGGTTTAGCAAAATCCTCCTCGTGAAACAAGGACAACACTGCACTTCCATGCATCACTGCATTTAATCCTCGAAGCACCACTATCCTCATTTTATAGAGGAGAAAAGGACTCTTGGAGAAGCCGTCACTTGGTCCAGGTCTCACAGATAGTACAGAATTGGAGTCAGAGTTCAAAAGGGATCTTGCACACAGCCCTGGGAGAAGGTGCCTTCCTGTTGGCCAACTTTCTCAGTCCTTGAGGGATGGCTCTCCATGTGGACGTCTCCTGCCCCACCTGCTGTTCTCACTGCCCTCGTGGTAGAGCACGGCGGTTTCCCTCTAACCTGGCCCTACCCTGGCTAGCAGGCTCACTCTACTCCTAACTCCCAGCCACTGACTTTATGTCTAGGACCTCCTCAGAGTTGGGGCTGTGCAGAGAAGGCTAGCACTCCCCCAAACGTGGGCTCCTCCTTCCAGAGGCCAGAGCTGTCCCTGAGAAGTGGCTGCACTTCCCAGCCCCCTGCAGTGTGACTAGCTGGAGGCATGGGACCGTGACCATGCTTGCCAATGGTTCTGCCTGGATGCAGAGGACTTAAACCTTAGCGGATGGTGGAGGCACACATGGAAGGGGCCAGCATCCCTGAATGCCAGCATGGAGGTGAGCTGCTCCCAACCAGACACACTGGACTGTTAGGTGAGCATAAAATAAATTTTGATTAGATGAAGTCACTACAATGTTGGTGCTTGTTTATTAGAGCAGATAAACATTACCCCAACCTGGCAGTGAGGCACCAACAATGGGAACTATTCTGTGAGCATTCAATATCCTTCTTTGATTCCCACAGCAACCGTACAAAATAGTAGTATTATCATTCTTATTTTTAGGCAAAGCTCAGAGATTTAGGGATGCACCTACGGTCCTACACAGCCAGCAGGTGGGAGGCCAGGCCTGAATCCAGATGTCTGACACTGGAGACTTCCGGAGATTTGGTTACTTGCACAAAGTGGCGACCTCTCTCCCCCACTACCAGCCAGACATAAGGAGCAGGGAAGCTCAGGAAAAATGGCAGGTGTCGTCTCGGCCAGCTGGGGTTGGAGAAGTTTACCAACACCCCGTTCCATGCCTTTCTAATCAAACTTTACCATTACTTACAGTTTCCTGGTGTGTAGACTCATATGAATAGACAATCCTAGTTGCTTCCCATTATGGCCACAGAAGGTTCAATCATGTGTGCTCCTGGGCTTTAGTCAAACATCAAGCTTTTCTGTTGAATAGTTTACTCTTCAAAGTGAGCAATGAATCTGCAACTCATTTTGAAATCCATCCAAAAAAAAAAAAAAATGAAGAAGAAGAAGATGCAGGGACAAAGGGATACGTGATAGAGTACATATAGCAAAATGATAACAATTGCAGAATCTATTTGGTGGGTGTATTTGTTTGCTAAGGCTGCCATAACAAAGTACCAGGGTGGCTTAGCCAACAGAAATTTATTTTTCTTAGTTCTGGAAGCTAGAAGTCCAAGATTAAGGTGTTGGGAGGTTTGGTTCCTTTGGAAGCCTCTCTCCTTGGCTTGCAGATGGCCACCTCCTTCTAGCTGTGTCCTCACATGGCCTGTGCTCTGTTTGAGCATCCCTGGTGTCTCTGTGTGTCCAAATCTCCTCTTCTTATAAGGACACCAGTCAGATTGGATTAGGGCCCACCCTTATGGCTTCATTTAACCTTAATTACCTCATTTAAAGCCCCAAGCTCCAAATACAGTCACATTCTGAGGTCCTGGGGGTTAGGGCTTTGACATATGAATCTGGGGGGAGAGGGGTAGGTACACAATCCAGCACAAAATGTGGACATATTGGTGTTTCCTGGACGATTTTTTCCATTCATTTCAATGTTTGAAATTTTTCATTATAAAAAAGAACAAAATACAAAAATTTAAGTAGGAAATGGAGAACCAGAAGATACCTCCCCAAGGGTTAGGACTGGGGGTGGGCCAAAGCTAAGGCACCAGCATTGCCTGGAGAAGCCTGCAGCCACTCATTAGGAGACCTTGAGCAGGAAACTGAATCCCCATGAAGGACATGTTCTCTTCTGCCCCCTCCCCTGCCAACGGGGACACCTTGAGGAGGAAGGTCTGCCCTAGTTAGGTGGATGAAAGAAAATCTTCTCATATTTGGCATTATTTTATAGTAAGACATATATCAAAGGTGACTCCTTTGATTGTGCATAGATTCAAGAGACAACCCAGCCCCTTTTCCTCCCACAAGGGAATTTTTCGACCTTATCTAAAGGCAGGCATCTGGTTTTTTGAGTTCAAGTTCTAATTTGACAAAATGGCATGTGGTAAGCAGAGTGGAAGGAGGAGACAATGTTATTAGGAGCCAAGGGAACATCAAGAAACCTCCCCAAGACTGGCTGCGCCTTGGCTCTGAATTTGATTACAGTGTCCAGCATGAAGCAGTGAGCACTATTAAATCTTCTGCTACAGCTTGACAGAGAAGGCCAAGTTTGTAGAGTTGGGAGATCTGGCCATAGGTCAGAGACAAAACCCCCCAGCTACCCTTGGCCCAACAGGTGGATTATTTCCAACACCCACTGACAATGGGGTCCGAGTGGAAAGACCCTGTGTTTCTAGCCACTATGTTTCCACACCTTCATTTTTCCATGGTGACATTCTAGCTCTACTGACACTTGTGATTCAAAACCACGTGGCTCACTTAGCCCTTTTCCTAGAGCACCCCACATCCCTGCCCCCACTGCCTTCAGTATTTGTTGTCTGAGGGTCCACAGCAAGTGAGGAGGAGGAAAGAGGGTCCCTGGGAGTTCCCTGGCTCCCCCCAGCACAAGCATTTCTACTTATTGGTCTTGCTGAATCACTCAAATCCCTGGATTCCAGAAAGTGGGGGAATCTTAGCTGACCACTTTGGACTCAACTGAGCAATAGAGCTTCTCAAATAAACAAGTTGGGAAGATGAGCTTTAGGCTTTCCACAGCACTGTAACCATGTGACTCTACCATTCTGGGATCTCAATTCCTATTGCTGCTTTGGGTCTAAAAGATTTTTCAAGACAGAAAAATCCCATCCTGTGTGCTCCAGATAAGAGGTTCTGTTTTGTGTGCATAAGTGGAATTTTGTTTAATTGTTTAGAATAGGTAATGCATTCATGTGATTCAAAATTCCAAAAATCCAAGTAAACATACATGAAAACTCTCCTGCTTCTGTACCAGTTTCAATTATTATTTTTAAGATTTTATTTATTTGTCAGAGAGAGAGAGAGAGAGGACAAACGGGGGAGTGGCAGGCAGAGGGAGAAGTAGGCTCCCCGCTGAGCAGGAAGCCCGATGCGGGACTCGATCCCAGGACCCCAGGATCATGACCTGAGCCGAAGGCAGACGCTTAACCAACTGAGCCAGCTGGGTATCCCCCATTTCAATTATTTATTATCATTTAGTTTTCTGTGTATTCTTTCAGGAATATTTTATGCATAGACAAGCAGATAGGTAGATATAATATATTCCCCTTCATCCTCAAAGGGTTACTTAAATATATAATTATACATATGCTACTCCTTGGTTTCTTCATAGTATTTCTAAGAGATTATTCTCTACAACTACATAAAATGCATCTATATTCCTTTCTTTTTTTTTAAGATTTTATTTATATTTATTTATTTGAGATAGAGAGAGTGAGAGAGAAAGAGCACAAGCTGAGGGGCAGGGGGAGAGGGAGAAGCAGATTCCCCACTGAGCAGGGAGCCTGACATGGGGCTGGATCCCAGGACTCTGAGATCATGACCTGAGCTGAAAGCAGACACTTAACCAACTGAGCCACCCAGGCACCCCTACATTCCTTTCTATGGCTGTATAATATTCCTTCATTTGGAAGACATTTTCCCTGAAGCAGAAAGCAAAAACATTCTTTAAACTACCTTTACATAGCCTGAAAAATTAATGATCAACATACTAAGTAACCTGCACAGAACACTGACTATGTGCTAAGAACTAGCCCACAACGACCTTCAGTATTATTGTTTTCTCCCTTTGACAGATAAGTAAACTGAGGCTCACAGAAGTGCCCAGGTAAGTGACAGATTCATGACTTGAACCAGGATCAGTTGTCTCCTTGTCTTATTAGCTCTGCTCTCACACAAATTCCAACTACTTGTGCAGCCTGAGACACCACCAGATGATCTACTTCACTCCTCACTCATTATTTCATTTGTGTTATTTTAATGTTACAAATAGACTATGGGCTCCTAGAGTTAGTCTTATGAATCTTCTTCTTCAATATAATAGTCCAGTACATAGTAAAAGGTGCCGTAAATATTGGTCCTTCTGTTTATGGGAAGTATATCAAAAATTATATATCTCAAGTAATTGTCATAATTTAGAGACTGAGACAGGTTTAAACATACTACTACTAATAATAATAATACAGAGAATCTGAATCAATTCAAGTGGATTTTATCGCCCCATTTAGAAAAATAAAATTGAACAAAATGCAAAGTGGCGGTAGATGGGTATATGGTCAGAAAATTGAGCATCCTGGGGCGCCTGGGTGGCTCAGTAGTTAACTGTCTGCCTTCAGCTCAGGTCATGATCTCGGGGTCCTGGGATTGAGCACAGATCAGGCTCCCAGCTCCACAGGGAGCCTGCTTCTCCCTCTCCCTCTCCCTCTCCTCATGCTCTCTCTCTCTCTCGCTCGCTCGCTCAGTGTCAAATAAATAAATAAAATCTTAAAAACAAAATACAGAAAATTGAGCATCTTGTCAAATCAGCCACCATTTTCTGGCCTTCTATTTGAAAATTTCATACTTAATAATCTTCCTTTTACTGCCTGGGAAGGCCCACACTAACAGGCCTGATGACTTGGCATCCTCTGTCCATTTTGAAGGGGGCAAGACTCATTCCACATAAGGCAGACGTGACATAGATGGAGGGCCCCTTTTCCTGACAGGGATAAATTGGATACAGGAAGTGGCTTGTCTTACCAGCTAGGTTCCGCACAGGATTGCACAATTTCCAGAGGGTGGACACTCT
Organism: Neomonachus schauinslandi; assembly: GCF_002201575.2. NCBI lineage: Eukaryota > Metazoa > Chordata > Mammalia > Carnivora > Phocidae > Neomonachus > Neomonachus schauinslandi. Next base: position 128,794,381 of record NC_058403.1, read on the forward strand.
CAGGACTGCAGTGCCCTGCAGGGATTCCCAGAAAGCTCACCTCTGTCTGGGGAGGGAGGGCGGCTTGTGGTTGACTCAGCCCATCGGCAGGCCTTTCTGCTGAGAAGTCAATATGCTAAGACACTGTCCTCAGGTATGAGCCTGTGCTCCCCACGTCTAGCAGGTCTAGTGTCACCCCTTGAGGCACAACAATGCCTGAGTGCATACTCTACCAGCTTAGAGCCGGGCCCTCCCATGCTTTCTCCTTTGATTCTCCAATAGCCCCTCAAATTACCTTCCATTGCATCCCTGTTTCCAGGTGAGAAAAACTGGCTCTGACATTCAAGTTTCCCTGGAGCAGGGCTCTGAGCCCAGACTTCCAATTCCAAAGCCATGCCATGCACTTAGCCATGCGCTAAGCCTCTGGCTTTAGATGGGAACTGGGAGTTCTGAAACGGACTCTTCAGCACTATGAGCAATTCTCTCCAGCCTCAATAAAAACAGATGGGATTATAGTAGAAATGACGCCTCCCAGGAGGGGGCAAGTAGCCTGGATTCCAACCCTCTTACCACCATGTGGAATAATGGTTGCCACCAAGTGAGCTTAACCATGTTCCAGGTGCAAAGCACTGTACCTATTAGCTCATTTAATCCTCACTGCCATCTAATAAGGTAAGTACTCCTATAATCCCCGTTTTACAGAAGTGAAAACTGAGGAGTTGAGATATTAAACCAAGACCACTTGGCCAAGATCATTCAGCTAGTGGGTCATGAAGATGTCACTCAAGGCCAGAGCTATCTGAATATGAACCCCATGCCCTTTACGTGCATGCCATGGCTTCTCAGGTGCCGGGGCTCACAAGAGAGAGACACGTGCCAAAACCCTTTTGTTGTGTAGGTGTTCATTCCATAAATTAGCAGGCAACTCATTAACCACAAAGTCAGAGAAAGTCTACGGCTTTAAAATCTGGTCGATCTCTTCATTTTACAGAGGAGGAAATGGAGTCTCACAGAGAGCCTATAGCTTGTCCAACACTACACATGTGTCCTAGGAGTTAGTGGCAGGTCCAGAGAAATAACCCGTTTCTTGAATTCTACCTCAGGCCCTTATTACTGTGCTGCAAGTTCTCTCTAAGAACATCAGTAAACAGGCTAGTTACCAGAGCCACTGACTAAACGTGCCCGTACCTCCTTCGGGTTGGACCCAAACAAGAGAACCTTAGCAGCAATCACCACGGTGGCCAGCTCTAAGCCTGCTAGGCAGGCACACTCCTTTAGGGCTCCCCAGCAGAGAAAGCAGAGGCCAGAGCAGTTGACTCAGGTAATTGAAGAAAATTTAAAAGCCTCATTTACCTTCACATACTTTGGGGAATTTGGGGAATTTCTAGGACCCAAACTGTCCAGACAGCCAGCTCAGCCTTCCACTCCTCCCTTTCTATGGGCAGACATGGAGAGTGAAGGAGAGTGCCACCCAAAATGACACCACTCCCTTGGGGCCCTCATGCTCCCTGGACACAGAGGACACTCTTCTTTTCCAATATTAATTTTCCCTACAATGACCTTGCTGACGCAGCTCTAAGAATGATGGACCAGGAGGGGGAAAGGGCTGTTGTTCTTGCTTGGAGCCTCCCAAATCCTGAACACTAATCTCAACGGTTCGGAATTTGGTTTCTGAATGACCACAGAGAATTTGGAAGCCTTTTCGGGTCTACTCCATGAGGTCCACCCCAGTATGGATGACCTCAGAAACCGAACCGGTTCTGTTTGGGCACAAAAGGGCAGCCCAGTTCTAACTTTCAATAATGATCCACCCCACAGGAACTTCCCATAGGGGACAAGTTGAAACATTTGAACAAGCCCCCAGGCACAGTAAAGTAAGAAAGCCCCAGACCCATCTAGGTCTCTATGGGTAGGATGGCCATCGTCACCCCATCCCCCACCTCCTGGGTCCCTGAGAAGCCCCATGTTAGGCCTGAGACCACTGGAATTTCCCTCCTGGAGCATGTGTCCCCAGAGAGAACTAGAGCTGTAGCAGGAAAGCTCCCGGGGCTTTCCCCAGACTTCTCAGAAAGATACCAAGAAGGCCAGGTGAGCAGCAGGGCAGGATGAGTGGGGAAAGGAGTGGGCAGGCCTGGGAGGGAAGTAGACTGTCCAACTCACATTCATGTTTCCTTCTTTGCTTTCCTCTCTTTTTTCAGCCCCCAGCTGGTTTACGGTGCAAAGCCCTCAGCGGCCATGAGGCCTCTCCTTCAGCTGTTGCCAGCTGCCAACACACGCCTCACGCTTGTGCTTATGTTGGTTGCTGTGGAGACATAAGTGTGGGCTTGAATGGAGCTAAATGCTCCTGGGCTGGGAGATGGAACAGGGCCAGGAGTATTTTTAAAGCCAGCTGGGAAAGCCGGTCACCACGAGAATAGTCTTCTTCCCTGGTCAACATGTTCCTGCTTTAGGGACTAGTTCACAAATGCAAAATGGAAAATAGCTGAGCCCCTCTTTTTGTCTTAACTCACTGGATATTTTAAGCAATAAGTTATCGTGTGGGTTGTATTTAAATTTTTGCCTTTAACACAAATGCATCCTAGGGGAAACCATGACCTCTAGGCATGTGTACAGACACTGTGAGGTTCTGGAAATAATGACAGAAATAATGACACATTATACACCAGGCACTATTTTAAGTACCTTACATTCATAATTAGCCCACTTCATCTTCACAACTCCTCTGTGAGTTAAATCCTGCTTTTAGCCACATTTTACAGATGGGGAATCTGAGCCACAGAAAGAGCAATTTGTTTGCCCAACATCACAAAGCTAAAGAAAACACAAGGTTTGAACCCTGGCAGCATGACACCAGAGGCCCTACCACTAACCACCAGAATATTCTGCCTCTACAATGGTTTGGGGGTCAGTAAGTTTTGATTTGGAATTTTGACCCTGGCACTGTGTGACCTCAGCCAAGTGATTGCACCTTCTTGAATGTTACTTTCCTCTTTGGTAAAATGGGGGTACTACTGGCTTGTGAAATTGTTGTGAAGATTAGAAGTCATATATGTAAAGAGCCTAGCAAAGAGAAAGTGCTCAATGCAAGATAGCCATATGAGTATAGCTCTCTTAAAAGATCAATGGTGGACGCAGCTGCTTCCCTGCCCAGATGCCCCAGCAACCGTCAGGCCCTACGGGCTTCTAGCTCCTACCCGAAACACCTGTGACTATGCCAGAGGGCTTCACCAGCTGTGAAAGTTGCTTGGGGCAAGCATGTCCCTAGGAGGTGGGTAAATATCCCAGTCCTCTGTCTCCCTGTCTCTCCTGTTCCCCCCAGGAGAACTGAACCCCAGACGCCCACAGCAGCAATCTGCTCATGAGCTCCCTCTATGCTGACTGCCTGCCCTTCCCTATCTCACTTCCCCATGCCCTAATGGGATCACCGCCTAAATAAACTACTGACACCCAAATCCTCGTCTCAGGGTCTGCTCTAGGAAGGAACCCAAATGAAGACAGTACACATGCCTGTGCCTTTGATTCTGATGCCACAGAAAGAATAGTCATGGGACACTTTCCCCAGTGAAATGTTAACTATGGAGACTGAATAACAGCCCCCCAAAGAGGTCCAGACCAATCCCTAGAGCCTGTAAACGTTACTTTATATGTGGCAAAAGGAACTCTGCAGATGGGATGAGATTAAGAAGTTTACGATGGGGAGATCAACTCGGTGGGCCTTAAATGTGATCACAAGTGGCCTTTTAAGAGAGAGGCAGAAGGGGATGCCTGGGTGGCTCAGTTGGGTAAGCATCTGACTCTTAATTTCGGCTCAGGTCATGATCTCAGGGTCGTGAGATCGAGCCCTGAGTCCAGCTCTGTGCTGTGTGTGGAGCCTGCTTAAGATTCTCTCTCTCCCTCTCCCTCTGGCCCTCCCTCTGCTCATGTGCTCTCTCTCTCTCTAAATAAATAAATTAATTAATTAATTAAATTAAATCTTTAAAAAAAAAAAGAAAGAGAGAGAGGGGGGCAGAAGAAGACTTGACACAGAAGAAGGCAATATGACCACTGAAGTTAAGATGCTATGCTACTGGTTTTGAAGATGGAGAAAGGGGCCAGGAACCAAAGACTGCAACGAATATAGCTTAACTAGAAAAGACAAGACGTTTTGCCGGAAAGCCTATGAAGGAAGCACAGCCTTGCCAACACCTTGAGTTCTGACCTCCAGAACTGTAAGAGAATAAATGTTTAAGGCACTGTCTTTGGGGCGGTTCGGTTCGTTCCAGTGGCCACAGGAAACTAACACAGTGGCTCCGGGGCAAACGTGGGCAGTGATTCTCAAAGTGTGGTCCCTGGACCCGTAGCATCAGCAGCACCTGGGATCTTAGTAGAAAAGCAAACGCTTGGGCCCGACCCCAGAGCTACAGACTCAGAAATTCCAGAGGTGGGGTCCAGTGGTCCGGGTTTCAGCGAGCCCTGCAGGTGATGCTGACGCTGGCTACAGTTTGGTGGTTAACCACAGCTAGCCATTAGACCGCCTGGAGAGCTTTAAACACCGTCAGTGCCAGAGCACATGCCCCAGAGAATGATTTAATTGGTTTGTTCAGCCTGGTCACTGGGCTTCTGTAAAACATCCCAAGTGATTCTAAGGTCTAGCCAGGGCTGAGAACCAGCGCTATAGTTTGAGAATCGCTGATCTAAAACATTGATGTTCAAACTGAACTCTGCAGAGCTTGGGAATTCTGGAAAAATAACCCGAGGCTTCTAAAGGAGGAGGAGGCAGAGTCCAGGCCAGCAGGGGTTCTGGCCCCAGACTCCAAAAAGTCACATGTCCAGATAGGGCTAGATAGGTACACGTGTTAAGGAAGGTAGACCAGGCGTAAGACAAGAGGGCACAGTAGGGATCTGAGGAGCTGGGACTGAGCAGTCAGCCAGCACTGCATTCCAAACAGTCCTTGTCATATCAGAATATGGCTTGTGGGTCAGGACTGCCAGGTTGCCCCACTTATCAAGAGTCTGTTGTTGTTTTTTAAGAGACATCAGAAGCATTTTTTTTAAATTGTTAAATCACTCTATTTTAAATGTTAGCAACTAAGGCAATGAAAAAATTCCTCTTTTTTTAAAGCACTACAACATCTACCACAAGAAGTGTGAACATAGCCAAACATGGAGCCTGGCTTTGGTCCTTGGGCTGCTCTGTGAGCTCCATCTGTGTGGCAGATGTCTTTTATTCCCCCCTGGGGCCCAGCTGGCTGGCCTGGCCAAGTTCTTCTCAGGGTGATCACAGGACTCCACAGGGGCCCATCTGCTTGTTTGCTCACGGCTGCATCCCAGTTCCAGATACACAGATGGCACTTACTAAGTGTTTGTTGAATGAATATTTCTAGCCATTCTGTGAGACAGACTTTGACACCCATTTGACAGGTGAGGGATTTGAAGCTCACTGCAGTGAAGTGACTTCCCTGCAATCACCTAGCTCATGACCAACTCGATCAGGATTCAAACCCAGGACTCCCCACCCCCAGTATGGACTACTGTGAAGAGCAAATACAAACGTAGCTGTGAAAATGGTTTGCAAAACAAGAGGTTGGGGGCTAATTCGTACTAATTAAAGAGTAATACGAGTAGGTGCTTACAATGTGAACTACATTTCAAGAAGATGGGACGCCAGCTTATTTGGTGACTCACTGAAGCCCAAGGGCTTTCTATTCATTCTGGAGCTATGCTGTTTTTGTGTGGTTGTAAATCTGGGGGAAGCAGGAGTGAGTGTGGTGGATGGTGACGCAGAGGTCCGGCCCTGGATATCAGAAGGGACAGCCTCCCATCTCACACCCAGCTCTCTCTATCTGAGCTGCAGCTGAACCCACGGCTTTATTCAGAGGCTTGGGAGGAGGCCAAGCAGGAGGCCGGCCCCCATGGAGAGCCCTCTAATTTAAGAGCCCTCTCTGATTGGATTATGCAGAGGAAATAGGAAAAGCTAAATCAGAGGAGATGGCTAGAAGTGCATTATGGAACATTAAACAGTGGCTGATCAGGATCAGACACAAATAAATGGCCCATAATCTACTGTCCAGAACATGAATGGTTCCCAAGTGGTGACCTGGCTGGCTTCCAGGCAGGGGAGTGCAGAGCTGGACATCAGGTCTTTTTGGCCACAAAACCCCTGCTCTGGCTCATATCTCAGCAGCCAACAGAAGATTCTGGTGCCCAGACAGTATTCACATCTTTCCACATGATCTCATTCTATCGGACTACATTTGGGTCTTCTCATCATCTGGTCTGTGAGGCTTAGACCCAAACATCATCTGGGGAGCTCCTGCCTAGCTGGGAAACCCTGTATTAGAAAAGGGAAGGCACATGTCTCTGTGGTGGGCCTAGGGTAGGTTGGCTCAGAGTGTCTGAAGAGAATGTCTGGGTAGTGGTATTCCCCTGGTTCCAGGAGGTCTCCTCCCCCACAGTACCTTGGTTGAAGCTCATTTTATTAGAGCATCCTTTAGTTTAAGTGCCCATTAAAATGCAAATACCTTCAAAAGAGAGATAAAGTAGTACCCTGGCTGGTCCTACACACTTTAGTATAAGGTAATCTTCAATCTTTTGCTAAGAGCTTTGGGCGTTGAAATGCCGAGGAGAAGGTAGGAGGGAACAGGGAATAAAGAATTTAGAGGAGAGTTTCTGAAGGACAGGAAGGTAGTCTGCAGGACCTGAAAAATTAATATCACTATTTGTCCATGGACATTGGTCTACCTTGGTAAAAGCCCTGGACTTAAAGTCAGAGGGTAGGATTCCAGTCTCCAGATCTCCCCATTTTATGTTAGCTCTGTGATCTTGAGTAAGTCACTTAACCTCTCTGAGCCCTCATTTCCTCAGCTGAAAAGTGGGAGTCATGCCACACGCATCCCAAAGGTGCTGTGAGAATTATATAAATCAAAGTGTGTGGAAGGTCTGCCCTTCTATAAATATTGTCCTTGGGTCTGTGCCACCACATTCTAGAAATTGTACAACCGCTGAGCTACATCTGTGAATGGATCTTGGAGCTGAGTCAATCCACAGACCCATAGTGAGCCCAGCCAGGGCCTGCCAAACCCAGGCTAGATCAGCTGACCATAGTTGGCCCACAAACACATGAACTTCAATGATAAATGATTGTTGTTTAAGCCACTGAGTGTTAGGATGGTTCATTACTCAGCGATAGTTAAAACAATACCAAAGTTACAGCTCCAGAGATTTTAAATATTAGGGCCATGTTCAGTAGAAATCATTCTAAAATATAGCTGACACTTATCTGCCTTCTTAAGCAAAATTAAGTGCACACTATTCAGTCTTCACTGGCTCATTCATGCTCATATAGTGAAAAACAATTAATGTGCTGTAAGTCAATGGTGTTACCTACAGAACAGGGGCTCTAGAAATAATTCCAAAATAATTCCAGTCTACTATTCTTTTTGATCTCAGAACTATTCTCTGCTTGTCATTTTTCTTATAATCAGTTTTGTCAGCTGTTTTTTGTTGTTGTCGTGGTCATGGTGTCCATTGTAAGCAGGAACTCACCCTTCCCAGTCTAATGTGCCGCACCTAATTTACCACCCTTCTAGAAACCTGCTATGCAAGTCTGCTAGAATGCTGTCTAAAGTAACAGTTAGTAGATTTGGAGTAAGGGCCTGAGCTGGTTTCCTGTATATCAAATGCATGTGCTTTAGTGCTGGGATTTCTATCATCACTCTTGGCCTCTTTGAGGCTTTTTGCTCCCTTCTGTGGTTCTCCTGTAGGACCCGGCAGTGGAGGTTGCCAGGTAATGAACCTCTGACCTAGATAGCTGGTGCTGTGTGTCTGGAGTTGCTAGAATCCAGTCCTTCCTGAAGAGAGTGAAGGACTGGCTCAGCTATGAGGGAAAGTACTGCTCTACAAGCCTGTAAGAGCCCTTCCTCCATCATGCCCTCCCTGGGCCAATTAGCACATGCTGCCTGTGTTTCAGCAGCAGATGACCACAGATTCCCCAGGGCAGAGGCAGGATCCGACTCATCTCTGTGTCCTCTGTAGTCCTTAGCATAGGGCCAGGCACACAGTAGGCACTCAGTAGGGTATGGCGGGTCGCCCTGATTTCTATGAGCACTGGGCTTGTCTTCTTTGAGAGTAAAAATTTATAAGCTTCTGAACATAGAGTATTTCACCTCAAATTATTGGAAAATATTTTCAAAGGATTAAAGTTGTCCTGTGTCACAGAACAGTTGCCATTTCAGGGCATAAGTTTATTTCTGAACTGTGCTATGAAGAAGCCATGGCAACGAAATGAGGGAACAAAGCTAAGAGACTCTACAGAGGAAAGCAGGTATTTTTTGCTCTACTGAGCTGTTACCTCCTTAGTGATTCCCCCTAAGTCTACGCCATTGTTTTACCAAATGCCTAAGGAGGACCACATTCACAAGCAGAAGATCTGGATTTAGAAGTTCCTCAGGAAGGGCCAGTGGCTGTGTGGGCTAGTGATTCCACATTCCCACCCCTCCCCCTCACTCTGTACCTCAGAAGCTGACCCCCATGGACTGCATCCAGAGGCTCCCCTACCCTCTGGCTTTGGCCAATGGAAGGCACTGCCAAGAGGTGGTTGGACTGAAGGACAGAGGTTGGGGTATTTCTTCTCTACTTTCTCCCTTCTTTGAGTCCCTCTGTGGTCATAGCTCCAGCTCACTGGCCCCTCCTCTAAGGTTCCAAATCTTCTTGGCATCAATTTCCCCATTTCTTCCTCTTGCCTTTTCAAGCACAAGAGTGGTAAAGACTTCCCAAGGTTGCTAATTCCTCAACTTTCCTTGTCGGTTCCCTTAACCCCACTCACACCTCTAAAGTGGTCCCTTCATTCAGGTCTTTTCATCTGAAGTGCTTCTTTTCCTGCTGTTACCCTGACTGCTACAATCTATACAAAGTCTGACCTAAGAGATGTCTAAGCTGTACCGGGGGTCTCTCTAGGGCAAAGAGTTTGGGGGAAAAAAATCAGAGGTTCTTTTCTCTCTAGCTTTCAGAACTTAGTAGCCATTTGGCTCTATCTAAATTATGTGATACAAAATGAAGGCAAGCCCCAATCTACAGATGAGAAAAGTTATTATTCTTTCATTCACTCATTCATTCATCAAACATTTACCGAGCACCTACTGCATGCCAGGCATTATTCTGACCCTGGGGAAACAGTGATAATGTATAAGACAGTCCCTGCCCACATAGTGCTTATAGTCTAACACTGACGGTCTCCCAGAAGTCAGAGCCCACCAGAGGCAGAGCTAGAACTAGAAGACAGAGTTTCCTTAAGTCCTGAGCCTTCAGCAGATTCTCAAAGGACTCTGTAGCCCAAATGAGGTTAAGAGCCCACTGATTTAGACCAAATTAACTACCAAGCTTCCCCATCAAGTAGAAGAATAATGACCCACTAGCTCCCAGAAGAAGTGTGGTGTTCTCATGTGGAATTTGTGGGGGCATACTGTCACACAGCCCTGGTGACACAACCATTCACCTTTCCTGCCTACTCCTCACTCCCCAATATTCTCCCCCAATCGCCCCACCCCACGCCCTCTCCTTCAGCTCCTCACACCTTTGTGATCAGCCCTTCTCCGAGTCACTTCCTCAGGGCCCTCAGACACTGGCAGTGCTGGGAGCACAGCATGCTGCTACACTGTGCTTAGGAACAGAGAGAGGTTGGGGACAGGATTCAGAAGTATGTCCTCTCTGAGAACCTGCGTTTTCAGCAAAGGCCATGAGAGTGAGATTTCTGCCTCCATGAAAGTATGTATGAGCCTCAAGTTGGAGGGCATGACTGAAACTGCTTTTGCTGGGGGGGGGGGGGGGAAGCCGGGGGGGGCAGGGGTGAAGGGGGGGGGGCTATGTGGGGACAGGCAGCAAGCCTGGGGTCTGCCTGCCTCCCTCAAGCCCTCCAGAAACATTTGAGTTTCCTCAGAAAGGTTTAAATAGGCCCTGCCAGTAACACAATACTTCCCCTGCTCTGGGTCAGACGAGACAAGGGCAACCTGGTGCCTGGTGCCCTCAGAGAAGTCTGGCAGGCTGGCATAAAAAGCCCCCTGCCCCCAAATCACCCAGCCCTACGCCCGATAGACACAGCCCACCCCAGGCCAGGCTATCACTCTGGAAGCCTACACCTCTCCCCAGGAAGCTCCCATCTCCCAGGACCTCCAGCTGCCTTATTTAGATAGAAGTCTCACCATAGGAAGAAAGCACAACAGGAAAGCAGACTGGGCTGGAGGATCAGTGGTTCTTGCTAGATCCCTCCAAAGGGCCCTGACCCATGGGAGCATCACTGGACTCCCCTTTCGTCTAGTGGGATGGTCCTGGCGGTGCACACTGCCCGAGCTCAGCAGAGGGGTGTTTGCTCCACAACATCCCCCTTGCAACAAGCCCCCTCTGGAAGGGGTCAGGGATGTATTCATAGAAACGTCTGGGACTCCTTTCTCTCTCACTTGTACTCCTCTGTGCCTTTCTTAAGCTCGCTACAATTCCCAGTCAAAATGAAATCATGCAGCAAATGGGGAGAAGTGGGAGAGGCAGAGTCATTTTTAAAAGGGTCTCTGGCTTTGAGCAGCTGGGTGGGGGCTATTTGGAACAAGGACAGAGGGAGCTTCAGAGACAGCTCGGGTGACAGGAAGCTGCTGGGGTGGCTGTCTCCCTCCAGCCTCCCTCCTCCGACAGCAGAATGGGGAAAATATCAGGGCACATTGCAAAACAATCTTCCTTCCTCCCCCTGCCCCCGACAGATGGAAGAGAGGAAAGTTGTGGTCATCATTTACCTGCTGAAATGGGGAGGACGCTGTTGATGAAAGCAGGCTGAGACACGATAAAGCGGAAGGAAAGCTGAAGATAAATTCCCAAAGTCACTGGATTCAGGACAACCATGCTGGCTGGGGTCTGGCAAGTGTCAAGTTCTCAAGGCAAGGCTGCCGTGAAGCCTTGCTTATCTCTGTCTTTGTCTTCCTCACTGCTGTTTGCGCCTCTCTCTCTCTCTCTCCCCCCCTCCCTCTCCCCCTCTCCCTCTCTCCTGTCTCTCTCTCCTTTCCCCATGCCTTTACCAAGAAAGAATGCCAACCATTTCCCATTAAACCTTCTCTGTACTCCACGGGGTTATATTTATCTCAAGCACTGGATCAAATGCCCACATTAAAATTAACATGTCAGAATTTTCTCTTTTGGACACTGAGGTAAGTAGCTACTGAAGAGCTGATGAAAAGGCAGCCAGGTCTCAAATGTTCACTAGAAGCAGTCCTCAAAGGGCAGACAGATTTCCTCATTATCCACCAGCATCTACCTGCTTGGAACTGAGGTGTCCTACAGCATCACAGAATTGGCTCTCCTGATTCAAAGTGAATTTCCACAGAGACCAATCCCTCTGCTGTCGGCCTGTGACTTTTTTACCCACTGGGCGACAAACATAAAGTGGACCTCGGATTATTTTTCTTTAATCACCCAATAAGAATGGGGGAGGTATATTTTCCAAAATACTCCTTTTCTCTAGGAAAAAGTGTTTATTCTCTCTCCAGAAGCAGCAACCTTTTATCTCATCCAAAGCAAAATAAGTGAAAAGACAGAAAATGAATGATTATCAAACTATATTTGGAGAAATAGCATCAATGACTTGATCTTTGGCTAGAAAAATTCGAATAAAAAGTACTGCATCCTTAAACGAATACCTCTTATGAGTTTATAAAGCCTGTTATAGAGACCCTTAGATTTTTAAAATAATGAAAATAGTAATCTACGGAGTTGTCTATTTTACTTCAATTTACATAATGTCCTCCCAGTGCCTTGTGGGAGTTCATTCAGAAATGGTTTGGTAGTTACTGGACTCTGGGCTGGGCCTCCTGGGGGAAGAGCACTGATCCTCATCCCAGGGGAAGGCAGAGTGTAAGGCGACACTCCCCAGCTCTTGCAGCAGTCCCATCTGACTCCCGGCTCTGCTGTGACAGCAGACAAACCGTTTGACATCTCTGAGCCTCAGTTTTCTTATCATAAAATGGAGGCCATGTTCCCTTTAAGGGTATGTTGGAAAGGTTAAATGAGGTAACATGGGATGAATCATACATGAGTTAAAATCTGTGTAGAGAGACAGCGAAAATGAAGCCCAGGGAGCTGTGGATCGGGTGCAGGGATGGCCACTGAAAATCTCTCCCATCCTGTATGTGTGTGCCATTCTCCCCAGCAAGAGGTGGTGTCCACTCCCCCTTCCACTGAATTGGGCTGGCCTCGGGACTGGCTTTGACCCATACAGTGTGGCAGAAGTCACAATGTGCCATTTTCAGGCTAAGGCCTTAACAGGCCTGGTAGCTTCTGCCCTTGTCTTTTCTTAGAAACTGCCACACAAGAAGTCGGAACTACCAGATGGGCAACTGGGACAGGGAAGCATCCAGCCCCTGGTGCTTGGCCACCTCAGATGAGGCACTGACCATGCAAGTGAGGATAGCTTGAATCAGCTAGTCCCGTGCAGGTCTCCAATCGGTGATGGCAGTCCCAGGAGTCACCCCTGGTGAGACCAGCTGAAGAACTGCCTGGGTGGCTCAGTCGTTAAGCGTCTGCCTTCGGCTCAGGTCATGATCCCAGGGTCCTGGGATTGAGCCCTGCATCCGGCTCCCTGCTCTGCAGGAAGCCTGATTCTCCCTCACCCACTCCCCCTGCTTGTGTTCCCTCTCTCGCTGTATCTCTCTCTGTCAAATAAATAAATAAAATCTTAAAAAAAAAAAAAAAAAAGAACTGCCTAGGTGATCTCACCCCAGATTACAGATTCATGAGCATATAAAATAACTGTTTTAAACCCCTCGGTTTTAGGATGATTTGTTATGCAGCAATAGCTAGCTGACAAAGGGTTTATAATAAAATCTTTTGAAAGCATGAAAAATAAACTTGGGCTACATTCAAAATTAACAGGACAGCTTTAGCTCTTCCCAAACTATCTGACGGAAGGCTCTGTGATTGTTGGCTAAACCCACCAGGAAATTCTCAGGCTTGTTCTCCTTAACTCCTGAAACCTACAGTCTCAGCAGCGGGCTTTTGGGCTTTTGGTGGCTTGGAGAAAGTGCGGTCTACCTTGGAGGAAGGTAACTCTTGAGTGACCTGGTGCCAAGAATCTGAACTTTCACCATCAGCTCAGATTCCTCCTGTGAAACCAAATTTATTTCTTCCTTCTCTCAACACCTAGATCTTACCATTGACTGTGCAGTTGGCACGAGGTGGATCAATATGTCCTGCCTGTGACACCTGCTGCTACAGTTTTTGAGCTGCTTCTAAATCACTTTGCTTTTCTATTTAACTTGTGTTAATGTCCCTGAAGATAGAACACTGTCCCATAGCTCTGTGTACCCCAGGACAATCCTTGTCACCTAATCCTCAACATCAGTTAATTTGATCAAATCACAGCACCATAGGATGAAAAGAAAAGTAGGAAAACTGGCATAATCTTATGCTCCAGGCACACTGAGTCAATTGCATTTCCCAGCCCCCTCTTTGTGCCTATGCACATACAGCTGGCTGGCCCGGGTCTGGTACAAGAGAGGGTTCTGGCAAGGATGGGGAGAAAGTGAGAACGAATGTGGACAGCCAGCCACAGAGAGTTAGGGCCTGCCTAGGAGAGGCTGCATGTACACATTCAGACCACTGGGATGTGAATCACCTTTGCCCTTTGGGGAGGCCCAGCATAGAGGTATTAATAAGCCCCAATACTTATGAAAACAGCTCTGTAAATTTCCATTTCCCATGGACTGTGTATTTTATGAGCCTATTTCTTACAGGGTTACCCTAACTGAGAAGTTATCATCTTTCTTCAAACTCTTCTGGAAGGACTCTCAATCTTTCAGAATCTAATAACACAGGCTATTAGATTATCCAGAAGGAAATTATTTGAGATTTGTAAAAGGCTTACACCAATAAAGCCAATCAAAACTTGAGCTTTCTCTCACAGGTCATGGAGGTGGGAGCGTACGTATACTGATGCACAATCTGATGGTACCCATCAACGCATAACATTCACATGTCGTTTGACCCAGAAAGTCCACAGAAATACTTGTTCAACTGCCCAGTAGTTGAGGTACGAGGGTGTTCATTATAGCTTCAGATTTAAAAAAACCTGACTCTCCGTGAATATAAGATTGTTGAATAAATCATGGGACCTCTCTTCAGTGAAACATTATACAGTCATTACAAAGAATAAAGTAGTCTTTGCAACAAACGATGCTGGAAAAATGAGTCTTCCATATGCAAAACAAACAAAAATTAATCTTAACTCTTACTTTGCCCCACACATAAAAATTAGCTCAAAATAGATCACAGACCTAAATGTAAGAGCGAAACCTATTAACCTTCTACAAGAAAACACAAGAAAACCCTAGTGACCTTGGATTTCGCCTTTTAAATTAAAATTTTTTTCTTAAATAAAAATGGTATATATTTAAGGTATATAACATGATGTTTTGATACACATATATTTTGTGAAATGATTACTACAGTCAAGCTAATCAACATACCTGTCAACTCATATGGTTACCTTTTTTCTAGTGAAAATGCTTGAAAACCACTCTCTTGGAAAATTTCAACTGTACAAAACAGTATTATTAGCTATAACCACCATGGTGTACATTATTATTCATCCTATATAACTGAAACTTCATACCCTTTGGCCAATATCTCTCCACTTTCCCCATCTTCCCTAACCCCTGGTAATCAGCATTTGACTCTCTGCTTCTTTGAAAAAAGTTTTTTAAATAGGACACAAAAAGCACCAATCATTTAAGAAAAGCATTACATTGGACTTCATCAAAATTTTTAAACTTCTGCTCTTTGAAAAACAATGTTAAGTTGAAAAAACAAGCCAAAGACTAGGAGAAAATATTTGCAAAACATGTATATGATAAAGGATGTGTAATCAGAATTTATAAATAACTTTTACAACTCAATAATAATGAAACAAACAACCCAACTAAAAGAAAAGGGCAAAACGCGGATACTTTGCCAAAGGAGATATGTGAATGGCAAATGAGCACAGGAAAAGATATTCAACATCATTAGTCATTAGGGAAATCTAGATTAAAACCTTAATGAAACATCGCTACGTACTACTAGAATGGCTAAGTTTAAAAAGACTGACAATTCCAAGTGTTTGTGAGAGCTACTGGAGCTCTCACACACTGCTAGTGGGAATATGCAGAATGGTAAACCACTTTGGAAAACAGTTTGGCAGTTTCTTTTAAAGTTAAATATACACTTATCACACCACACAACAATACTGCTCTTTGGTATTTATACAAGAGAAATGAAACCTATATCCACCAAAACAGACTTGTACGGGAATGTTCCTAACTATTTTGTTTGTAATGACAAGAAACTAGAAACAACCCAAATGGCCATCAAGTGGTGTAACCAATTGTGTACAATGCAATACTACATGGCAGTAAGATGTAATGAACTACTGAAACAAGTATCATGGATGAATCTCAAATGCATTCTGCTAAAGTCAACACAAAGGTTACATACCGCACAACTTCATGTATAAGGCATTCTGGAAAAGGCAAACCTTATTGGGATGGAGAACAGCTCAGTGGTGACCGGCAGTTATGGTCATGGGAGCCAGCTACAAGGGGAACTTTGGTGGTGATGGAACTGTTCTTTATCTTGATTGAGTGGTTGTTGTTTGTCTACTTTGTCAAAACTCATCAAACTGTGCTCTTAATAACGGTGAGTTTTATGTGAATTTTCCTCTCAATAAACTTGACTTTAAAAACATAAGGCAAATGTGGTTCACATCTATGCCTGGACACGGAAGGCTGTCCACAGAATATTGCTGAGTAAAATTAGAAAGATGCAGTGCATCTGACCAAACATTTGAACAAACAAGCAAATCTATTTATCAATTTATATGTGCAGAGAGAAAGATCTAGAATAGTATACATTGCACACTTGGGGATGGAAGAATGTGAGATAAGAAGGAGGGAAATTCCCTTTTTAATCTCACACATACTTGTCTTATTGGAAATTTTTACAATGGGCATAACTTAATTTGTCATTTAAAAAATTATTTTCTTAACAAAATCAAATTCTTGGAGTAAGGAAAGGGGAAAAAAGGTGTCTTTTCTGCATGTATGGGGTCCAACAAGTCCCTGCCAATGTGCTGAGAGGTACAGACAGACCATTTTTGATTGGTCCTGCCAGAGAACAGAGCTCTGAGCATGTTCTGGCCTGGAATTAAGGATGATTCAGTTATGCTTAGGCCCTGGCCACCTCCCATCGGCAGCTGCATCAGCAGGAGAGAGGTAAGACTGGGAAACTAAGAAGACCAGGGAAAGTCCCTCCTCACAAGCTCCCTGGCTCGTGGCAACTCAAGCTGAAATCAGAGCCAGAACCCATGGAACCTCAGGATGCAACGCAAAGACCCACCAGAGAACCAAAAGAACTAGTAGGAAGTCTAATGAGACAAATTAGACTCACCCAGGCATTGAGCCTGCATTTCCATCTCCAGGACAGGGAACTCGATCAGCCTCACTTTCAGGGAAGAGATTTGCACTGAGTTGGCCTTGAACCACCTGGATGCAATCACAATAGCAACAATAATCTTACCCAATTCAGTGTTTCCCAAACTGTGCTTGAGATACACACATTGTAAGAGATACTCAATTTTTTAAAAAGCAGAGGAGTTCACATAAATTTAAAAACACTATTTTATGTCCCTCTTGGAAATTTATAATATATTTGTATACTAAAACCACTTGGAAGTCCTGCAGTAAAGAAACCTATTTACTTTGCTTTGCCTCAAAAAGTATTTGACTCTCAAACCCAGTTTTATTTAATTGCTATTATTTGATACCCCCTTTTTCTTATCTATGTTTTATACAATAAACACATTACTGACATGCTAGACAAATAATTACTATACTGGGCTTTATTTTTTATAAAATCCTTTTTATCATTTTTCCCCTTGGTTGTTCATGAGGGAAGCAGTGGGACTAGATTTATAATTCCCATTTTACAGATAAGCAAACAGGCTTATGTGAGGCTCATAAGGGGAGAGCAGCAGACATCAGGTCACTGGCAGGGGGAGTGATGACTGGCAAGCCTGGACCTGAGCCCTCATGCTGGTACACATAGCCAGATGCCATCAGTGCTCCCAGGCCTGGACTTGTTCTCCAAGGGAATGCCAGTCAACCTTACCTTTACCTGAAACTGGACCTAGGAGTGCTGGGAGTCCAAGAATCGTTCAGCTCTGAAGATGCAAAACCCACACTCTTGGTAGGGAGACAGAAAAGCTTTTATGGCAGGAAGTGAGAGAGGGCTAGAGACTTCAGAGGAGATCCCCAAATGGTTTATGACAACCAAGGAGCAATGGTTCTTGAACTGAAGCCTGTAAGAAGGGAAAACATCCTGATCCCCAAGCAAAGCCAGTTTCCTAATGTTGCTTATTTCAAGAATCATAGAAATATATGAACTCAAAATAATTTTTTTAAAGATTTTATTCATTTATATGAGAAAGAGCGAGAGTGAGAGAGCACTGGCAGGGGGAGCCGCAGAGAGAGCTGCAGAGGGAGAAGGAGAAGCAGGCTCCTCACTGAGCAGGGAGCCTGATGCGGGGCTTGATCCCAGGACCCCGGGACCATGACCCGAGCCTAAGGCAGACGCTTAACTGGTGACCGAGCCACCCAGGCGCCCCCTCAAAATAATTGTTAAGCTACCAAAGGGCGTAACAAATCTTAGCCCCACTCTTGAAGGTGGGTTGGTGAGTTTGCCCCAAATTTCAACTAGGGTGAATCCCAGAAAACTTAGTTGACATTCACTTCATTCTCTTCTGGCCAGTCCAAATGCATGTTCCTAGTTGATTGCTATTTGTATTTTTATATATTTATTGGAAGAATATTACCACCTCAACCACACTGCCTCCCCCTTAACTCAACTCCACTGCCCCATCACATCACCTCTACCACAATCCCACCTAGAGACAACAGTTCCTCTTGTATTCCAAGAGATTGGCTGGAGTACAGAGGAAGGGCCACCTCACAATTTTATTTGGTCCACGATAAAGACAAAGCATCATTTCCTTTTCTTTTCTGAGAGAGTGTGCGCACACTTGTGCCAAGCTGGGGTGGGGGGAGGGGCAGAGAGAGAGGGAGAGAGAGAGAATCTTAGCATGGAGCCTGACATGGTGCTCGATCTCACGATCCTGAGATCATGACCTGAGCCAAAACCAAGAGTCAGATGCTTAACAGACTGAGCCACCCAGGTGCCTGGACAAAGCAGCATTTTCAAATGACTTGGTCTCTGTACAGCCAGGGGGAGAGGTCAAGGGTATGTGGCTGTGTTGTTTGGCAAGGCCCTAGAACAGGACCATTCCTAACACACTGAGAGATCAGTACTGACCCAGGCTCTGAAGTAATGGGTGGGAAAGGGCACTGCCCGTGCCATGTATAATGACACATCCTCCCATCCCATTCTGGGAAGGGAGAGCTCGGCCAAGACAATCATCGGAAGCTACTGAGGAGCGTTTTAGAATCACAGACTCTTAGGAAACAATAAGCTATGGCAGAGGGGAGAATATACACAGGCACTGCAGCGCATGCTGCTTTGGGGTCCATGTTCCTGTAACCAGGAGGTTCTCCGTCCTGCAGGCTATAGCAGAACAAACTGCACAAACTGGGGGCCACAGTATGTTCTGTAGGTAATCCACTCCTTAAAGTCTCGAAGTGCTTTACAAATAGCCCACAGAGATAGGGTTGTCTGCAAGGCCGAATGTATACCTATACAATCTAGAATAAGAATAGGTGACTTTCTTTTTTTTTCAAGCACTAGAGAGAGAAAAATTTTCCACCTGGTTATGGATTATGTGATGAGCCGTTTCCTTATATACAGAGTTACTGAACGTAACTGTGCTGTTTCACAATCACACTGTCCTGTGTCCTCAGGAAGGGGAGGCACAAGGCTAAATTGGAGAAGATGGAAACAGAAAAAGAATGATTCAGGAAGGTGAGAGGGAGGTCAGAGGATTCATTCATTCATTCATTCATTCATTCATTCAATAAATATTTACTCAGTTCCTACTGTGCCCAGGCAAAGACCTAGAAGTTGGGGATTCAGTGTGAATCAAATGTACAAAATTTCTTGCCCCCAGGTACCTACATTCTAGTGGCAGTCTCAAGATAGACAAAAAGCATATACAATAGAAGTCCGGGGGCATTCAGTGTAAGGCAGAATAATGGAGAGATATAATTAACCAAGAGGGCTTCCATGAAGGGTGGTAAGAGGTAAAGAAATGAAGGAGGTAAGGAAGAGTTTTGAAATTAGGTCTCAAGGAGAGATTCATGAAAGAGTTGGAGGTAATTCTGACCCTAAGGGATGGAAATACCAACACGAGCCCCTGTTCACTAAGCATCTATTATACTAGCACACATGTTATTTTTGTAAAGCCTCATAGCAACTCCATGAGGTAGGTGCTGCTATCTCCATGTTACAGAAGAAGAAACAGGGGCTGATAGGGCAGTTTAGGTCGCCTGCCCAAGGCCACAGAGCTAGAACACAAAGTTGGCCGCATACCCCCAAAGCCTGGGTTCTTTACACCACACTAGCCAGCGCCAGGTCCAAACACCTCAGGGAAGGAGGAGGCAGGCGAGGGCAACTGCTCCGGCCCAGGGCTCAGAGTGGGCACGAACATGGCCCATCATAGGCCAGAGTCCTCAGAGGGAAACAGAATGAGCTGAGCTTCGGTGGTAGACACAGGGAGATTCTGGCAGCCTGGAATGGCAGAAGGTCACTTCCAGATGTGCATGACTGGACAATGACCCGGCTGGGGGATATTTTATAGGGGCATTCCACCTCCTGCTCATGCTGGGAATTGCTAGCAGGGACAGTTTGCCTTGTGTTCTCCCTGGCCTAACAGCCAGTTCCCGAATACCTGCTCTTCTTTCCTCCTGGAAAGCCATGCTCCCACCCCTTCATGTCCAAGTGCTCCCAGTTCTCCCAAGTTCAAATGTTTCCTTTCCATGAAGAGTTTGCCAGAAGGAATGTGTTCCCCCTACCACCCTGGAGCTTCCCTAGTGTGTTCTTTGATTTTCATTCTTGGCAGTGTGAGTGGTGGCAAGAGCTACGGTTTAAAGTCAGACAGTAGCTGGTTCAAATCCTGGCTCCACCACTCACTGTGGAGAAACTCTTCAGGAGTTTAAAAGAGGTAACATTCTCTGATGTTATCTCTATGAAGTGTAAATGATTAACCTTGAGTTTCCTTGGGCTAGGAATATCCATATCTCAGGACTCATCTCTTTCCCTTCAGGACTCCTGACTAGGGCCCTCCGTAAAAGCCTGAGAGCAGCCAAGTGGGAATCAGGAACACTTTATCTGTACTTTTTTTTAAGTAGGCCCCACACCCATTGTGGAGCCCAATGTGGGGCTCGAACTTGTGACCCCGAGATCAAGACCTGAGCTGAGATCAAGAGTTGGAAGCTCAACCACCTGAGCCACCCAGGCGCCCCAGGAACACTTTATTAATTGTGGTAACCAACCAAGACAGAGTCTGGCAAAGGCTGAGTTGGAAGATGTTGGCTAGGCTGGCAACAGAAGATTGCCTGTTTCTTCCCCAAAAGAATGAAGATGCCAGCCCTTCTTTGGGCTTCTTCTTGCCTCCCCTCGCAGGAACAAGAATAAGGAAGATGGGACAGAGGCCAGACCTGGGTGAGCAGCCCCTAGGAAGCCCCTAGGAACCCCTAGACAGGTGGTTCCGCCATAAAGCTGATCTTCAAGGCAGAGGGACCCTGCCCGTGGGCAAAATGGCTCAATGCATGTCCTGGGTTCTGAATAATCAGACCCATAACTCCTTTCCTTCTGGAGCGCATGGGGACATAAACTTGGAAGGGGGTGGCCCAGAGTGGAAGTGTGGGGAGAGAGGTCTCCTCTTCAACAGTATGGATTTGATATACCACTTGTAAAGTATCTTATACAATGCCTCGCCACATAATAGGGGCAATCTAAACTATTCAGAAATAAGAACACTTACATGTGTAAGTATATATGCAAATGTAAATGTAGCTCTGGTCTACACATTCAATCTTGTAATATGTTACTTAGCTATATTTTATTTCTGAGTAAATTATTAACTACTTGAGCACAAGGCTCATGACTGCTTCATCCCTTTGTCCCTCTAAGTGTCAACTCAGATACACAGCTGGTCTTCAAAGTGTTGAACAAGTTAATGAATTGGTTTGCATGGTACACACAAGATAGATAAACTGCACTGCAGTATATCCAAAACCTTAAGAGTAATTCCAGCTGGATCAAGATTCCCTTTGTCATGTCTCGGAACAGACTTGCCTCTTGCCAAGGGAACCACAAGTTTGCAGCTGCAGAGGGCTTAGCTTTGAATGAAATGACACATGTAAGGCAGCTTACACATGGTCTGGCCTTTAAATGTGAGCCTCCAGAGGCCCCTCTCTGAATTGGTGGGTTTGTGAGTGCCTTGGCTCCCACCTGCCTCCCACAGGCTCTCTCTTTGATGTTCCAGACGCCTCCCGTGTCAGTAATACCACCTGGCCTGGAACTGGACAACCCACTCTGCCCAGGTCTGGCTTCAGGAAATAAATGTCATCAACCCCTAAAAATAGTCTTCAGACAGGGAGATGTTGATCTTCTCTCGATTACAGTCTGTGGTTTTCCACACGCTGCCTAGAAAACACATGAACCTAGGGTATTTGTTTGCTAGGGCTGCTGTAACATTACCACCACAGACTGGGGAGCTTCAGCAACAGATGTATTTTCTCACAGATCTGGAGGCTAGAAGTCCATAAACACCTGGACAGGAGAAAAATGGGCCAAGTCTTCTTTCTTGGATGCCTAAAACTAAAAACTTATGAATCTGGAGTAAACAGGTCTAACTTTAGCATGCACCAGATCACCCAGAGGGTTTGTCAAGACATGGATTTTTGCTCTGACTCAGAATGTCTTGGAAGTTGGGTGGGGATTTTCACTTCTTATATTTCAAGGTGCTGTGTCTGCTGGTCCATGGACCACACTTTAAGAACCACTGGTCTAAGGGTTCAGTCAGCAAAATGAGTGTATCCACAGTGATTGAATTATTGGGGCATAATTATCTAGAAGACCATTTCAGCAGGGAATTTTGGACAAATTTATAACTTCCCTAGAGAATTCTAATTTGTAGCAGTGTTCTTCTGGTCTCGTCTTCTCCGTGTTCCTCCCTGCCCTTTAAACAGCACATCCACCCTAAAAACATATGTAACCATATTTTCAGATTCCAGTTTGTAATTTTATTTCACTTTATTGGTGCAGAAATTCTCTGGAAGAGGCCTGTGGTTTGCAAATTCAAAGATATATTCTGAATTGAAGACAATTTAAAAATACATCTCATTACTTTCTTTTTTGTCTTTCATATATACCTCAAATTTCATTTACAATTTCCCCCTTACATATCAGCTTGAAGTCCATTTTTAAA
Organism: Neomonachus schauinslandi; assembly: GCF_002201575.2. Lineage (NCBI taxonomy): Eukaryota > Metazoa > Chordata > Mammalia > Carnivora > Phocidae > Neomonachus > Neomonachus schauinslandi. The sequence goes on from NC_058403.1 coordinate 128,816,786, forward strand.
ACAGAACAGTTCTTGAATTAGGAACTCTACAAACTCAAGGCAACTGATAAGTGATAGCATCCAATATGCAAATGACCTTCTAAAGTAATTTTCCATTTTTATTCTTGCCCTATTTCAGTCAGTCTGGGAGATTCCTGGAAAGAACATCTGCTAAAAACATTTCCATCCATATTAGTAGTTGGCTCCATTAATAGCCAATTTGTTCTACTTTTCTCTGGATCATCCTCAACCCTATTTGCCTAAGCTGAGTCACACTGTCAAAGAAAACTGTAATGGTTTATATCCAAATAGCTCAAACTTGTTAGTCCCAGTGTACAATTATAAACACAGTGAGAGAAAAAGGAAAAAGAAAACAACAATAATATATTCCCAGGAATTGGTAACGTTTCTATAATGAAGCAACAGAAAGAGAAATTAAGAAAACAACTCCATTTACAATTGCACCAAAAAGAATAAACTTAACCAAAGAGGGGAATGACCTGTACTCTGAAAACAATGAAACACTGATGAAAGAAACTGAAGATGACACAAACAAAGGAAAGATATTCCATGTTCATGGATTGGGAGAATTAGTATTGTTAAAAGGTCTATACTACTCAAAGCAATCCACAGATTCAATGCAAACCCTATCAAAATACCAACAGCATTTTTCGCAGAACTAGAATAATACTAAAATTTGTATGGAACCACAAAAGACCCTGGACAACCAAAGCAATCTTGAGAAGGAAGAACAAAACTGGAGGTATCACAATTCCAAATTTCAAGATATACTACAAAGCTGCAGTGATCAAAACAGTATGGTACTTGTACAAAAACAGAAACATAGATCAATGGAACAGATAGAGAGCCCAGAAATAAACCCACGATTATATGGTCAAATCAATCTATGACAAAGGAGGCAAGAATATACAATGGGGGAAAGACAGTCACTTCAACAAATGGTTCTAGGAAAACCAGACAACAACAAGCAAAAGAATGAAATGGGACCACTTTCTTACACCACGCACAAAAATGAGCTCAAAATGGATTGAAGACCTAAACGTGAGACCTAAAACCATAAAAATTCTAGAAGAGAGCACAGCAGTAATTTCTCTGACACCAGCCGTATATACTATTGTTTTTGTTGGTGATCTCTCTCTCTCTCGCTCGCTCTCTCTCCAGCCAGCCAGTGGTCTATTTTTATTTAGAATGGAATATGGCTTTTAAAAAATAATGAATGTAAAGTGTTTACTATGCAATGGTTTAAAGGAAGGATCAAGATGTATTAAAAGAGATAGTGAGAAGCAATTTTCAAAGACCCCTAAGCCAAAGTCTCTGGTGAGCCCTTTTTCTCCCATGTCTGCTGGGTCTTATGAAAACGATCTCCTGTTCTGTTGAGTACCATGTTGCCAGGAATTTGAGTAGTCTCAACTGCACATGGTCAAGCACATTGCCACGTGTTATTATTGCTGAGGAGCTAGATTTATCCCTTATGTGGCTGTCACCCATAGCTCTGATTCCTTCTCTATCCTTGAAACAGCCCCCCTCATGCTCTCTTGCAATTTGAGAGACCTGCATCCTCTTTGTTATCAATCCCATGGAGTCAAATCGCAGCCCAAAGTTGGTCTAGGGGCGCCATTAGCTCTTCCAGGGTGGAAACTTTGTCTCATGACTTCTCAGATAAGCAATCTAGAGGCTCACATCTTGCCACATACAGGGTTGACAAAGTGAATGGCACATGGTAGGGACTCAGTGGATGTTGAATTAAATAGACACTTTGTGATCTATTTCTTTATCACTTCATCATTGTTGTTGCTTACAGTTTTGCCACTGTTCTTTAGGTCATGCTGACTTTTTTTTCTAAATTTTAAGTCAAGCATTTTGTAAGATAATCAAAATGGAAAATTCCAGAAGTTCTCATTTCAAATCATAGGCCCATTTGTTCTCTTTCAAACATTTTCTATTTTAAAATTGTCCCTTCAAGATAAAACCACACAATATGTGACTTTGGAAAAGTCACTTGATTTCCCTGAGCCTGTTTCCTTATCATAGGAATAATAATCAAAACTCCTTTCAAAAGGATGTTGTGAGGATGAAATAAAATTATGTGTATGAAAGCTCTTAAGGGTTATACACACCTTATCATTGCCATTGCCTTAAGTCCAGATCACAACAATACTGACATGCAACACGAATAGCTACCTAAAACAGAACAGCCTCACTGTTGGACCTTTCTTTACAAGGTTATACTGCTATATTTAGAGCTTAGCCATTTTCTCCTCCATATTTTTTTTTCTTGCTTCCCACAGCCCTCCATTCCTTGAGTCAGTGGCATTTACCTCCTCAGGGGGCGGGTAGGTCAGCCCAGTATGGGGAATCCCTGGGCAGAAGGGGGGCCTGGCTCCCCAGAGTGTGGACCTCAAGGAGAAGCCATGTCCAACACAGCATCTGGTGGTAGCATTACAATGTCTGAGGGAGAAGTCCAGGCCGAGGGGCCTGAGAAGGGCCTGTGGAGGCCTGGACATCCCAGCATAGTGTGGAGAATGCATCCAGAAACTCCTCAGGTCCCCAGAGGGATGTGGAAAGGACTGAGCAGATAACAGAAGAGCCCCAGCAGTTTGCAAAAAGTGGATGCAATTTGCAGATAAGCAGCGTCTGTGGCTAAAACCCAAGGCAGATGAAACCTCAAGATGGGAATTGCCGTGAGGAGAGAGGACAGCTGAGGAAGCTGGCCTCCAAAGACTGCCCTCCATGAAACCACACCTCCTGACAGTTATGGCCCTGTGTAATCCCTCTCCCACATTGTATGTAGGTTGGCCCTATCACTCACTTTAACCAAGAGAATAATGCAGAAGTAACACTGACGGTTCCAGGCCAAAGTCTTAAGAAAACCTGGTAGCTTTTACTCATACCCTGGTGGAAGTTGGCTGCTATGTGAAAAGCCCAGGTATCCTGCTGGAGAGAGAACCCCTGGAGGGGAAGACACTGCTTGTGCAGACAGACCACATGGAGGAGTGCCAAAGTTCTAGGGCTGTCCTAGACCAACCAACTTAGGACTGTCAGGAACAAACCTATAGTCTGACACAGTCAGGTTTATGGACTCATGGCAGTGAAACAGGCCACAGTCCAGAGGAACTGTGGGGCAACTCACCAAAGGTAGACTATATATGCATTATATGAAGAGGGATGAGGGGGCTCAAGGAGGATGAGTGAGTTTCAGTATTCCAGCCCAGTTACAAATTGAAACATTGGCGATCTGCTAAGGAGCCGGGCAATGGGATTATGATGATATTGTGCCTGGCTGGCCCAGGAAGTGCCAAAGGATTCAAAGCCATATATAACATTCCAGTTCTTTCAATGGTTATCTTTTAGAAAAATTGGGATGCCATATTTCACAGACCATAAATTTGCATACCATAAAATTCACCACTTAAGAATAGCAAATAAATGATTTTAGTATTGAATCAAAAGTTCGATAGGCTCAAAGCAAAGCAGGCTCTGTGTAAAGGACTCGACATCAGATCTGGACTATGAAGTGGACCCCAAGGTCCTATTTCCTGGAATGCTATAAAGTTATGATAGATGGAGAAATCTGTGTCCAGAAACTCTGCATCGGCATTGCAAACCAAGGCTGTTTGGGCATGCCATGCTTACTGATAAACGTTTTTGATAATCTATGATTTTAGAAAACAAAGTTTCTCAGGAGTAAGAAAGACGGATGTTCGGCATTTCCAGTTGCATTGTGTCCTTGGATAAAATATTTCCTTCTGTTAACTTTGCATCTGGCTTTATCCACATCTCTTATTCTAACTTGACGAATGGCTAGGCAGATTTTTACATTCTTAGCCTGAGCTAATTTTTACTTTCTCAGAGCAAAAAATGCAACTCAGAAATTCCAGCCCAGTGGGGCCTCTAGAGGACCCGGTTCCAGCTGCCATTTGATGGCAACTGCAAGAAAGACTGTTAGTGAAGTAAGGAGAATCAGCTGAGCCTCGCCAACCTGCAAAGCTGCAAGAGAGAAGGTCTTGTATTTAGCCACTAAGTTTGGGGATGGTTTGTTACACATAGATTACTAAACCAGTCATGCTTGAAGCAGACCTCTTCCGTGATGGCAGGGTAAGGACTCCCCCCACCCCCCGCTGTCCCCAAATGAGATCATCCTCAGGGAAGAAGGAAACGGGAGAGGAATGAACCTAAGGTAGATGAAGCACTTAGAAGAGACGGAGTATTACCCTCTGGTGAGAAGTCAGAGCGCGGCTACCCCTGGGGAATGGAGGGTTGACTCTGGGTTGCTGGACATGCTATATATCTTGATCTGGCAGCAGCCACACGGATGCATACCTACGTAAGAATTCATCAAGTTGTACAATTATGATAACAAGCAGAAGTGGAGCTCATGGGACGCCTGGGGGGCTCAGTCGGTTAAGCGTCTGCCTTTGGCTCAGGTCATGATCCCAGGGTCCAGGGATCGAGCCCCACATCCGGCTCCCTGCTCAGGGGGAAGCCTGCTTCTCCCTCTGCCTCCCCTCCCCTTGCTTGTGCACGTGTGCGCGCGCTCTCTCTCTCAAATAAATAAATAAAATCTTAAAAAAAATGGAGTTCAGCAGCTGATTTCTATCATAGAGTAATAAAGAAAAGTTATCCAGTTCTGTGAAATATATACTTGTCACATACTAATAGATGAAAATAAGACATTATGACAGATGCATGAAGTAAACAAATATTTATGTAGGAAAAAAGTAAAATTATGAATTTAAACATGGACTGACCTAGATGCCAGAGGAACCTGATTGTGAACAGAGAATTTAAGAATATAAAACTACAAAATTGCTGTAATATTCACTCAGAATTCCTATCTTATGAATTAAATTAGAAGTAGACTGTACCTCTTCAAGCTCATTTCCCTGGAATCAGAGATGGGAGGAAGTTTTGAAACCCTCTTTCACTGGTTCTCAAGCTGGGCTGCACACTAGGATCACCTGGGGAACTTTAAATGATGCCTGGATCCCACCCTAGAAATTCTGACGTAATTGGGCTAGACTGTGGCCTGGGATTCAAGATTTTTAAGATCGCCAGGTGATTTCCGTGTGCTGCCAGGATTGAGAACCGCTGGTCAGTTTCAACCACTCTTTTCGCAAATGAGAACAGAGGCCGAATACTGACAAATTGCTCGCAAAATATCCATTAATTGCCTGAAGCCAATTTTCTCTGATGTGCCTTAATAGGAGGGAGCTGTGGCATGGATAATACCAAACTGAATAATCTAAAAATAATTTCTATTTGGTTTGGGAAAGCAGCACGTGACTTCCCAGCCACCGACTGGTCTGGCTAATTCAGTTTGACTCAAATGAATGTGCCTTTTCCTGAGGTTACACTGACACCCCAGGCCTGTGCTGAGGTATGGAAGGAAAGCAGTCAAACTCAATATTGACCATGGTCAGTTCCCCAGCTGTCCAAAGCACACAATAACTCTACAGACGAGGGGACTTCTCTTACCAGAAGATTCCACAGAGGGACAAAGCTAGCTTTTTCCTGACCCTTTGTTCTGTGAGCACTGGGCGCCTGAAGCATGAAGAGGGAGTGAAGGGAGAGGGGCTGACAGCTGTCAAGGAGCATTTTTGTGCCAGGTTTTGTGCGATGCATTCCTATAAACAGAATTTGCTCCAGAAAACTCTATGAGTTAGGTATTCTATTATCCCCATTATAGAGATGAGGAAAACAAGACTTAGATTGTATAACCACCAAAGCAGAACCAGGATGGAACCTCGGGCTTATCATACTCTGTCCAAGAGGGACAGTTGAGGCCTCAAGCTGAAAAGCAAGTTGCAGGGGCGCCTGGGTGGCTCAGTCATTAAGCGTCTGCCTTCAGCTCAGGTCATGATCCCAGGCTCCTGGGATGGAGTCCCCCATCGGGCTCCCTGCTCAGCAGGAAACCTGCTTCTCCCTCTCTCACTCCCCCTGCTTGTGTTCCCTCTCTCGCTATGTCTCTCTCTATCAAATAAATAAATAAAATCTTTTAAAAAAAAAAGTAAGTTGCAGATGGACTGGGATCTGATCCTTGGATTTTAAGCCCTGCTGAACAAACTTTGTCTCCCCATTTTTCAGCCCAAACAATCTAAAGGCAGCAGCAGAGACCTCCAGAAGTACCTGTGGCAGCTGTGAGGAGCCAACAGCCAAGATGCCCAGCTGCTGCTCTCTGAAATCCATCCCTGATCCGAGCCAAGCCCACATCTCCCAGGTACCGTGCTGCCCCTCTCCAATGTCTGTGCCCAGTAGGGTACAAAGGGGGCCTGTTCCTGGGAGACTTGGGACAGTGACAGAAGCTTTGCCACATCCTCCTCAGACTGCAGGCATCGGGGATGCTTGCACCCAACCTTCCCTCTTCCTCCTTCCCTTCCCAGGGTCAGGTCTGCAGGGCAGTCTGATGGTTCTCCCAGCCTTTTCCTGTTCTTCCCTGTTTTCTCTCACAAGGGTGGTCCCCTGAATAAAACCTTCGGGGTGTTTAATCCCATGCAAAGCCCCACCCCACTGGCAACCCCAACCCATATACACATCACTGTGTGGGGAAAGACGGTCAACCTCTGCTGACTCTTCTTGGGAACGTGGTCTGAGATTGTGAAGGTGAAGACTACAGAGGAACAGATTTCTCAGTATGTTTGCCCTTGTCATTGGTCTTGGTGCCATGAAGGAAGACAGCCTAGGTGACAAATGATTGACTAGCACCTCAACTAGCCCTAATTCATTTGCCAAGAAGTTACCTTTTATTGCAGGTGTCCACAAGCACAAGGACCAACTTGGAAAGGCTGGGGATTCTTTTCCAACTTTACAATCCTTCGGGGAGGACATTCAAACCCTGCAGCCTCAGTAACGCCTGTAGGGAGATTTTCTTGTCATCTTTTGCCCCTCCTAAAAGAAGAAAGCAGATAAACCGTATATATGCTGATTCTAAAACACCTAGAACAAAAGTGGTGCATACCCACAGTCACCAGTATCATTTAGCATTGTTCTGGAAGTACCAACAAAGGCCACCAGATAAAAGAAAGGAAGAAGAGGTGTTTCTTTTTTAAATTAATTATTTTTTAAGTTTGTGTTTTAATTCCAGTTAAGTGTTATATTAGTTTCAGGTGTACCATATAGTGATTTAACAATTCCATAAAACACCCGGTGCTCATTATGACAAGTTCCCTCCTTAATGCCTATCCCCTCTTTCACCCATCCGACCCCCCCTTCCCCTGTGGTAACCTTCAGTTAGTTCTCTATGAAAGCAAGAAGAGGTTTAAGAGAATTCATTAAGGTATAAATTAATACACAAAATATGCAAACAATAGCGCACTATAAATATAGCAGAAGAACTTATAATAGCACAAAACAGATTAATGTCTAGGAAAAAATTTAACAAAAATTAGCAGGGCTAATATCACGAAAACTTTAAAACTCCACTGAGGAACAGCAACAACAAAAAAAACACTTTCAAAAATTCAAAGATACTTTAGCACTAAATAGAAGCAATACTTTAAAATTCAATTCTCCAAATATCATATGACCAAGTATTTCATATATTCATTTGACTCCACGCTGTATTAACTGTGTCTTTTTGTTTTCTGTAATTCTGAGGCTCCTGGAGGGACTGCCCCTCCCAGGTTAGCTAACTCCTAGAGAGAACAAACAAAACTCTCCTTTCATATGCAAACCAACTGTTCAGGAGCCCACATTTCCACCCACCCCCTTTATCACAGTCTGTATGAGCTCTCACACTCCCCTATCCTCCTTCCCTAATCAACCCAGAGCCAGCACCAGATAACCAGGCCTGCCCCTACATTCCAGAGCCCTTGGAAATTATTAAAACTGGCCAATCCTAAACCTGTTTACCGTGCCTCACCTCTTTCTTCCGGAGGAGACAACAATAAAGGTTTCAGCCCGCTAGTTCCCTTTCTCTCTATGCCTGAGGCTGACCTCAGTGTCTTCTATCTGTGGCCCTGCGTGGTATGGCATTCTCCTCTTAGGAACTGTAAGAAACCATCTTCTCAAGACAATTGTCTCCTGATCTATTGGCCTTATTGAACCTCAACTTTTTCTATTAGTACACTGTATTTTAAAGCACATTTTTTTTTTGTGCTAGTGAAGTTAATATGCAAAAATAATCAAATGAAGAAAACCATGAAAATTCTGAAAAATGGTAACATAGGGCAGTGGGGAGGGAGCTGGAGTGACTGGTGAAGGGTGGGGAGGTAGGGATAGCACGGTGTTGTGAAATGGTTTTACGAATGTAGTGGGTATAAATTTCAGTTCAAAGCACTCAAGTGTGAAAGAAATATTTATTTTTAGTAATTCAACTCAATTTTATCCTCTATTTTGCCAGGGTGGAAACTAACTCAGTGACGTTAGGCCTCATGGCCTCCAACCACCCTCTCTCCCACACTGCTGGAACCAGGGCACCGCTCTTAAGAACCGTTGGGCTTATCCAATATCCAGGTATCAGGGGTGGGCTTCTGATCCTTGGTAGCTCATGTAGCCCCTGTGCATCCTGGTTGGGAGGCTGTTTGCTGCAGTTTGTGATATAAACTCCCCCTGGGTCACCTCCTTTCCAAGAAAATATCTCATATTGCTATATGCCTTGTGGAAGTGGACGCTTCAGGAGTGAACTCACAGAGAAGCCTGTCCAACAGGAGCAAGAGGACACAGGCCCTGGAAGAGGAGGGGTGGGTGACATCTGGGTACACACTCAGTTGAGTGGGGGAGGGCAATGGGAATTTACCATGAACATTCTGAGTAATGACAGAGGTGCACATGGTGCAGGGAGGAAGGGCATTTTCATGGAAGAGATGTCTTTTGAGCTAGACCTTGAATGATATTGCTAATTTCACATGGCAAAAATCGGTGGGTGTACACAGTGTGAGCAAAACTCAGGCTAAGGTGAAACCGGATCTGATTTCCTGAGCCCACCTTCCTCAGTGGGGGGAGGGGGCAATTCCCAGGAACATGCTGGGACCAGGGCATGAGCCACAGGGCTGTAGATTAACCATTCCACAAACCACAGGTCATTCTAGTGACCACCGATACAAAGAACAAAATTGTGGATAATGCCATCCCTGTGGAGATTTCCAGGCCTGAGTCAAAATTTCGAGTGTTTCCTTCATACTTGAAACTGGAGATCCAGGGGTTTCTGGGTGTGCCTTTCTCTGCTCCCTAACTGGAGTAAACATTCAATCCAGATTTACCATGGGTTCACTGACTGGCTAGCCTCTCTCCTAGAAAAGGCCTTGGAAGGGAGGGAAGATCTAAGACAACGCAGTGAAAACCAGTGGTGTAGACAGCACTGCTTGTCAGATCTGAACCCAAGCAAGGTATACTTTTATTTGCACCTTATCCATGGGAGGAATTAATAGGATCTTCAATTTCCTTTATCTACATTACTCCATTATTCAGATTAGCAGCAGCAAATGCAACCAGAAATCAACAGATGATTCAAACTTCTTCTGTAACCTTTCACTTTTCAGTCAGCAGAGTCCGTTTTATCAGGGTTTCTCGGTCATATTTCCCAACTGGAATTTAACTCGTTTCCAACTTTCTTAATACATTCATTTGAAATGCTATCCTAATCACTCTAAGTTCATTTGTTTCAGTCATACGGCACTTCTTCATAGGAATGCACCGCTTCCCCATTGCCTAGGGAAGTGTCCTGCAAATAGTAAAGGAAGAAAAACATTGTTGGATTCTGTATTTTCATTTTCCTTTGGTGTGCAACAGTCCTACTATTTCTTTGTAACAGAGTTGAGACTTTTTTTCCTAAGAAAATAGACTCACTTCACATAATAAACTGAACTACTGCAAAGGCGCAAGTGTTAAATAACCATAGAAAATATCCACTGAGCTATTTTCCAACTGAGCCCCATGTCAGGCTCCCTGCACAGTGGAGATCCTGCTTCTCCCTCTCCCTCTGCTGCTCCCCCTGCTTGTGCTCTCTCTCTTTCTCTGTCAAATAGATAAATAAAATCTTCTAAAAAAAGATTCTCATTCAACTATTAAGTGAACCACTGCAGAGCAGGTGGCTGTATAAAGACCTAAAATTGGGGGCACCTAGCTGGCTCAGTTGGAAGAGCATGTGACTCTTGATCTCGGGGTCATGAGTTCAAGCCCCATGTTGGGTGTAGAGGTTACTTAAATAAATAAACTTTTAAAAAAAAGGGGGGGGGAAGTAAAAGCAGAAGGGCAGAGGGAGAAGGAGAGAAGCAGACTCCCCACTGAGCCCAGAGCCCAACGCAGGGCTTGATCTCACGACCCTGAGATCACGACCTGAGCAGAAACCAAGAGTCAGACACTCAACCAACTGAGCCACCCAGGTGCCCCTAAGTGTTAATTATTAAACTAGGGGGTACAAAAATGTTTTATCAAAATAAGTTTGCCTATCAACCAATAGATTCATCTTAGAGGGGCTTCTTCAATACCTCATCCTTCTAAGGGAAAATTCTTTTTTTTAAAAGATTTAATTAATTAATTAAATTTATTTGAGAGAGAGCACACACATGCAGAGGGGCAGAGGGAGAGAGAGAGGACAAGCAGACTCCCCACCGAGCACAGAGCCTGCCGTGGGCTTGATCCCAAGACCCTGAGATCATGCGTGATCTGACCTAACGTCAGACACTTAACTGACTGAGCCACCCAGGTGCCCCAGGGAAAACTGTTAAAAGGAGACTAATTTCAAGATTACTTTTACAAAATAAGCAGTCAATGGACAGCGTCAATCTGGTCTTCATATGCTCAGACTGACCTCTGCCAGATAGTCTACTAACATGTTAACATTTTTTTCCCCTCTTGAACTAAATATGGCTAGGGAGCAAGCATTTTCCCCAAGTTCTATCTGGTAGTTAGATTTATATAGTTCAATTCATGAATATTCATCAAAGCTTCCACACTACTTTTACAGCAGAATCCTGTATTGCACTTGGCCACCAGAGACAACCATCCATGGGCAGAGTAGGACACTGATGAGGTTTATAAGATCTACCCACTCTCAACACTCCTTTTGATATGCTCTATGCTTTTATGAGCCCAGGCTCTCTCGCATGTATCTCAGAAGTACAGAAGAGTATCTGCTGCCGGGGCAGCTGGGTGGCTCAGTTGGTTAAGTGCCTGCCTTCAGCTCCGGTTGTGATCCCAGGGTCCTGGGGTTGAGCCCCAGGTCAGGCTCCCTGCTCAGTGGAGAGCCTGCTTCTCCCTCTCCCTCTGCTGTTCCCTCCTGCTTGTGCTCTCTCTGTCAAATAGATAAATAAAATCTTTAAAAAAAAAAAGAGTATCTGCTGCCTGGGCCCAATTTCAGAGGCTCGCTGCATAAAACCGCAGCTCCCTGCAAGTATCTTCTGGACTGACATCTCAAAGCTGGAGTCTACTCTGTAGAAGTCACTTATGCCCCTAAGTAGCCAATGGAGACAAGTTTGATGTGTATGGTGCAAACCTGCTGAACTTTAAGAAAAAGTCCTGTGTTCCAATTCATATAAAATTGCAGGTAATAAGCAAGAATGACCCTGAAAATAAATACTTTTCCATTTCTAATATTCTTTTAAAATAATGTCTCTTTCTGATAACAAAAATTACATAATTACTTTTAAAATTTTGTAAAAGAAGGAAAAAAATAGAGGAAATAAAAATTACCTATAATTCCATCACCAAGTTATATTAAAATTTTGGTTTTGTTGTCCCCATCTTTTTTTTTCTGTGTATGTATGTGTGCAAGAGTGTAGGTGTATACCGTGACCTGTATCCATCCATTTTGTAGCTTGTCTTTTTCACTAGTATTATACTGTGATTACTCCTCCATTTACACATACTCTTTAACACAATTTTTATTTTATCAGGTCAACAGATCATAATATATGTAACCAATGTCTTATCATTAAACACCGGCATTGTTTCTAAACTATGCTGAATGGCCTTGTATATAAATATTTGACCAACTATTTTATTATGTCTTTAGGACACACTCTCTAAATAGGCTCACTGGGTCAACAGGGCGTATGAACATTTTTAAGATTCCAAATACAAGCACTGCTAGAATTACTCTCTGAAAATGTACCAAGTTCAACTTCCACCACAGCACAGCAGTGTCATCTTCATTTTACCCTCACCCTCACTGAGAGTTATAATTTTAAAAGTGCTTTGCCAAGTGGATAAGCAAAACTACGGGTTTTCAGTCTAACTTACATATTCACACTTATTCATACTCCTTTATATTTATTTATACTCATTTTACTGCATTTTTTCTGTTAATTACACATTCATGCCCTTTGCTAATTTTTCTACTAGTTCATTAATATTTTTCTTATTTATAAGAGTTCTTTAAATATTAAGGCTGTTGACTCTGTTGATCTCAATGTGGTACACATAAACTAAGGTCTGCTAATCCAAAGATACCCTGAATTATTAGTTCAGGTATGGTATGACTCCTCCTTTGGCTCGGTAAGTTCTTTCCAGAAAAACAAAACAAACAAAACCCCAATTCATAAAGTATAGAACAAGTCCACTAAATACTGGGGAGTCTAAGGTACAAAGTGATCAACAGATAAACTATGAAGTAGAAATAGCCTATGTACTCCAACTTACTGAACATACCTCTACACTGGAAAATCCTGGAGAATTTTTTCCTCAGATGTTTTTTAAAAAACATGTGACTTTGGGGCACCTGGGTGGCTCAGTTGATTAAACATCCAACTCTTCATTTTAGCTCAAGTCATGATCTCAGGGTCTTGAGATCAAGCCCTGCCTGGGGCTCTGTGCTCAGAGGGGAGTCTGCTTGAGATTCTCTCTCTCCCTCTGCCCTTCCCCCTGCTCGCCCATGTATGCTCTCTCTCAATCTCTCTCTCTCTCAAATAAATAAGTCTATTTTTAAAAATGTGATTTTGGGGCACCTAGGTGGCTCAGTCAGTTAAGTGTCTGCCTTTGGCTCAGGTCATGATCTCAGGGTCCTGGAATCGAGCACCCTGTCGGGCTCCCTGCTCATCGGGAAGTCTGCTTCTCCCTCTCCCTTTGCCCCTCCCCCTGCTTGTGCTGTCTCTCTAATAAATAAAATCTTTAAAAAAAATTAAATTAAAAAAATGTGACTTTAAGAATGGATTTATGTAAAAGAATACTGATGTGTAACTCAGCAGTTAGGCAGTTACAATGCTATTATTTAATAAAACCCACTTCCATCTTTCATCTGTAAATGGGTTATATCTGTGGTAGAATACTTGTAACTTTTTCTGTTTTTAGTCAATTCCTTTACTATGAAATGTCATTTAGAAATGTTTTTTATTTTTCTTTGTACAATAATTTTTAACATTTTATTAATTTTGCTGTGGAAAATAAAATTCCATCTTACAAGAAAGAGAAACTCCTCAAGACCAAACGCTGGCATCTTTATTTATATATTAGAGCGGGTCAGCCAGTGAAAATCCTAGAAAAAGAAAAGACAACAAACATTCATTAAAAAGAATTAATTGCCTCAAACTCTATCCTCACTGTTTTCCTTGTTCTAAAATCTAAAAGTCCCATTATATATCCATATTTAGGTTTGTCTTTGGTCTTGTGCTCTTCCCAAAAGGAAGCTAAAAATTCATACTGAACCTTGCTGTCTTGTCCTACAAAACAACTATGAACAGTAATCAGGGCACAAACACTAGAATCTGAAAGAACCAGAAGTAAATTCAAAAGAAGAAAGGAGATGAAGGAAGGCCAAAGAGGGCAAGCTCCCAAATCTAAGAACCTGGGTAGGAAGAGCAGTGCACAGAAGCCTTCCCCAGGACTAATACCATCCTACACATGTGGCTGGGACATGGTGACTGCAGAGAATTAGGTCCTCTCTATACTGTAATAGGAAGCAGCCAGCCTACCCTACACTGCGAATCAACAACACATGGCAGATGGACACACAGACAATGAAATATGAACAGCTTGGAAACTATAATATGTGTGGAATTCACTGAATGAGGACAAATAATGTTGAAATGATAGATTCAAGAAATATAAGGATAATCCTTATGGAGTTATAACAGAGGAGACAAGAAGTTGTATTTCTCCAGCAATACCTCCCCAAATTCATAGAGAACTTGGAGAATAGATCATTAGAAGCAGATCATTAGAAATGTGAATTCACTAGCGAGAGGGGACAATTCATTAGGGCTTTTCTGTGACTAACACGGTCTCAAGACTGTCGATTTTGTGTGTGTGTTCTGAATATAGCTGTTAAATCCATCTGTTCTAATGTGTCATTTAAGGCAATGTTTCCTTATTGATTTTGGGTCTGGATGATCTACCCATTGATGTAAGTGGGGTGTATTAAAATCCCCTATTTTAATCCACTATTATTGTAGTGCTATTTCTCCCTTTAGGTCTGTTAATATTTGCTTTATATATTTAGGTGCTCCCATGTTGTGTGCATAAATATTTACAAATGTCGTACCTTCTTTTTGGATTAACCCGTTAATCACTCTGCAGTGATCTACAATATAGAGAGGACCTAATTCTCTGCAGACAAGGGTCTCTCTCTTTTTTTTTTAAAGATTTATTTATTTATTTGAGAGAGCGAGAATGAGAGAGAGAGTACATGAGAGGGGGGAGGGTTAGAGGGAGAAGCGATGCGGGACTCGATCCAGGGACTCCAGGATCATGACCTGAGCCGAAGGCAGTCGCTTAACCAACTGAGCCACCCAGGCGCCCCTGTCCTTGTCTCTTATTACAATATTTGTTTTAAAGTCTATTTTGTCTGATATAAATATAGCTATTCCAGCTTTCTTTTGGTTTCCATTTGCACGGAATATCTTTTTCCATCCCTTCACTTTCAGACTTTGTGTCCTCACATCTGAGCTGAGTCTCCTGTAGATAGCATATAGATGGGTGTTGTTTTCTTATTCATTCAGCCACTCTTTATTGGAGCATTTAGTCTACTTACAGTAAAGGAATTACAGATAAATATGTACTTCTTGCCATTTTGTTAATTGTTTTCTGGCTATTTTGTAGTTCTGTTCCTTTCACCAAAGTCTCTGATATCTGTTTTTTTTTTTTTTTTTAAGATTTATTTATTTATTTGAAAGAGAGAGAGTACACACGAGCAGGGGGAGGGGCAGAGAGAGAGAGAAGCAGATTCCCTGCTGAGCATGTAGCCCTACACTGGGCTTGATCTCAGGACCCTCAGATCATAACCTGAGCCGAAATCAAGAGTCTGACGCTTAACCAACTGAGCCACCCAGGTGCCCCTCTGATATGTTTCTATAGAAAAAGAATTTTTGTAGAGTTTTATATATTTTATAGTTTCCAAATTAGTTAATTTACATTTAACTGATTGTCCAGGCATCCATTTGCCTACTGGTCTACTACCTTATTCAAAAAAGGAAAAGAGGGGTACCTGGGTGGCTCAGTCGGTTAAGCATCTGCCTTCAGCTCAGGTCATGATCTCAGGATCCTGTGATCGAGGCCCACTTGGGCTCCCTGCTCAGCAGGGAGTCTGCCTCCTCCTCTCCCTCTGCCCCTCCTCCCTGCTCATGTTCTCTCTCTCTCTCAAATAAATAAATAAAATCTTAAAAAAAAGAAAATAAACAAAAAAGAAAAAGATCTTGCAGCATACATATGTATAAAGAACCAAGACAGAAACATCTTGAAAAAATGATCTGCTCTGAAAACAGTGACTGATACACGAGGTGTAAGCATGGAAGACAGGTATAGAAGAGAGGGCAAGTGGCAGGACCAGGATCAGAGCACAAAATTTAGTATGAAAAGCAACTTAATCTGGGATGGGAGAGGATCATGCTACACATCCTGTCATTTATTTTACTGCTATAATCTATACCATAGTTTTGCTATGGAGGCCAAAGTAACCAATTTTGAATGTAACAGCACGTATCTTCCTATTATGGTCTCACCCTCCCACTGGGCTTCCTTTACCTTCTGCCTCTAGCCACTCTGGCCTTCTTTCAGTTGCTCAGACTTGCCATGCTCCTTGCCGTCAGTCTTCCCTAGCCTCTTTGCTTGAGACTGTCCCTACTTTTCTTTCAGATCTCAGCTTAAGCACAAGTTCCTCTGAGAAGATTTCCCATGGGACCCCAAAATAAATCAGCTTCCTTCGTAGTATATTTGTTCAGGACTGGGTGGCTTCCTTCAGAGCAACTGCCTCACTTTGTTGTGATGCATTCAGTCGTGAATGCATCACAACCCTCTCCCCTACTGGTCTCTAAGCTCCATTAAGTGAGGGCTGAGTTCAGGTTTGCTCATCAGCTATTCTTAGCAAGTAACACAACACACCTAACACATATCTCAACAAATACTTATTGAAAAAACACAAGAAAGTGCCAAACTCAGAAATGGTTTAGAAAGAACTCTGTGAACAGAGTGTTCTATTTGCTAGATACTTCTGGGGATAGGATGGAAGATGCATTTCTGATTTCTGCTTAGCAACTGAATTTACCTGGGTCTTCCGTGCGGCTTGCGGCTCAATCATGATATTGATAAGAGAAGGTTTAGTTGTGTCTGCCAAGCTCTGCTTCAGTGATTTTTGGAGTTCTTCTGGTGTTTGTACAAAATACCCTTTGCCTCCAAACGCAGTCATAACCTGCTCATAATGTGAGTTTGGTAGAAGACAGAATGGAGGAGCCCTAAAAAATTCATAAGTCAATAGAAAAAAAAAAAAGTCATTTTCTGAAATAATTTATGGAAAAATTTAGGCTGAACTCAAAGGCATACTTTTATGTCCAACACTTAAACAAATATGCCAGTACACTAAACTTTCCATATATATATATTTTTTTAAAGATTATCTATTTCGGGGGGGGGGGGGCGAGGGAGAAGGAGAGAGAGAATCCTCAAGCAGACTCCCTGCTGAGCACAGAGCCTGTTGTGGGGCTCAATCCCAGGACCCCGAGATCATGACCTGAGCCAAAATTAGAGTCAGATGTCCAATTGATTGAGCCACCCAGGTGCCCCTAAACTTTCCATATATTTTTTATTGTCTATATAGCAATGTCCAATAGGACTTTTTGTGATGATAGAAATGTTTTATATTTATATCTGTGGTACCCAATATAGTAACCACTAGCAACCTGTTGCTGTGAGCACTTGAAATGTGACTAGTTAAAATAAGGAACTGACTTTTTAATTTAATAACCACACATGGCTACTGGCTACTATATTGAACAGTGCAAGCTATGCCATCAACTACCATGAACCCAAAATAAAAAGAAAAAAGGAATGGTTATTGCAAAATATAGCAAATAACAGCAAAATGAGAACTGAAGTTAGTGAAGCATAAGCAAACATACTCACACCCTGCTCCACCCCAGACTGAGCAAATTCACGACTCGTAGCATGGCCAGCTAAATACTGTCTCACTTTGACTCTGCCATCAGATAATCAAGAGTTTGTTAAGTAATAAAGAGAAGGAAGACCTCTGGATCATAAAGAATATGTTAACATTCATTTCTTCCATGGTGTAATAGGAATAGAAGGACTGGGAGCATTTTGCAACAAGCCCTTTCATTAAAGCTCAGACATCAAACTTAATTGTCCCAAGTCTTCAGTGGCCCCCTGATCATAAATTATTTATTGAAGCACCCTATCATGCACTGGGTGTTACATGTAAGTGATGAATCACTAAATTCTACTGCTGAAACCAATATTACACTATGTTAACTAACTAGAATTTAAATAAAAATTTGGGAAAAAAAAAAAAAGAAAATGAAAAAAAATGAAGCACCCCATTATGAATGGTTGTACAAAGGGGAGTCATGCAGATAGGGTTCCTACTCTTTAGAGGGGCTGACAATATAAGTAAACAATACTCACATGACAGAAGCACATTTCAATACAGCAGACTCTTTAAGGAGAGATTAAAATAGATGAGAGAAATTAAATACACATTGTTCTGGGTTACTTACACTGCAGTAGCATCTCCAAATTTTAACATTTCCTTCCAAGAATCTGCATCAAAACCTTGGTAAATTCCATTATTATTCACCACCAAAAGTACAATGGGCAAGTTGTACCTAAATTTGAAAGCAAAATATCAAGGAAATCATTCTTCATTCTAAAGCAGTTTCTTCAGGTTGAAATTTTAACTTATAAATGGATAGTTTTCCATAAGCTTGTTTTATAATATTAGGGTAATACTAAAAATTAAGTACTTGTTATCCTAATAAGGAATATCAAGTCATTAACAGAAACATGGAGTCACAGAAAGGATGTAAGATTAGAGGTCGGCACACTTGGTTCTGCCACTATGCACCTGTGGACCTCACAGAGCTTTTCTGAACTTGGTTTTCATAGATCCAGGTGTTAATAAGAATGACACCTTCCACATTTAATATTCTCTGAAGCACCACTTCTAGGTGGTGCCTAGTAGTACTATTTGGAAAGTATCTTTCTATTTACTGAGCTCCTCATAGATAACTAGCACTTGCTAGATGCTGTCGGAAATATACAAGTGACTAGCATACATTCTCTTCTCTCAAACCACTTCACCCAAAATTAGAAAAACATTATATGGTGTAATAAACAGAGAAAAAGAGAATATTTAATAATGTGCTAAGTGGTATTATAAAGACAAAAAAAGATGATTAAACTTCATTAATGACTGACAAAAGAACATGGGATTTATTTTCTACAGACCTAATTTCTGAGACCAGGTGTAAAAATAAAACTAAAATGCATACTGTTACATAACAGGATTGTGGTAACTACTTGCTCTCCATGCTCAAAGGGAATCATGACTCTCTAGAAGGCCAGCTTTCCCATAAATCATCTTTTTGGTGTGTATCACTTGTCTGTCAATACAGACACTCTAACAAGTACATACTTTCCCTCTGATCTTTAAAGTGTTATATGCCAAAGCTCTGAAAGCCCCCAAAACATGATTTACAAACAAGCTCTAATAAGAGTCCTGGCTAAGAATACAGAATGATTTTACCACAGTCTGAATAACTAGGGAGAAAAAATATATACTTATATAGTAGGATCTATAGCTCATGAGTTTCTCCATGAATCCTCACAACTAGAGACAGAATCAACAGCTCACACTGAGTGAGCAGTCATCTTGAGCTTTATCTAGATTACCTCATTTGTTCCTCGCAACTGTCCTCTAAGGTAGGAACTATTACTATTCCTCTCCCTATTTCGGAGGAGACTAAAGCTTAGTAAAGGAACTTAACCTGCATCACCCGCATCACCCGCATCACCTGGCTCTGATGTGGTCAAGCCAGTATTTAAATTCAGGTCATGTGACCCAGAGGCTGTATTCTTAACCACAAAGCTCTGCTGTCTCCCTGCAGAAAACAAGCTTTTCTCAGACCAGAACTTTTTGCAGTGATCTCAAAACCACTCATCACAGTTTTGCAGGTTTGGGCATGTAGTAAAGGGTCATGAACATACTAACCTGGATGAGAAAGATGCTGGGGTGATTTCATACCAGTATTCTCAGGACGCAGCACAGAGCTATGTACAAGGGCCCTTGGCACATGGTGAACACCTGGTAAGCACTGTTAGGCGAGTGAGTCTTTATGTGTAATTTTTTATGTTTTGGAGAAAGAAAATGCTGTTTTACCTGCAGACGGTTTCCACCTCCATGCCAGAAAACCCAAATGCACTGTCTCCCTCCACACAGATGACACGTTGCCCTGGGTTTCTATCTTTAGCCACTAGAGCAGCTGCAATGGCAAATCCCAAACCAACTCCCATTGTTCCAAAAGTACCAGCATCGAGCCTGTTGGGGAACAAAGCTAAAATGAAACCCTCTGGGGCATGCTGATGGTGGGGTTGGCACAAATCGAGTCATATTTGTGTGTAAAATAAAGAACAATAAAAACATTCTCTGTCTTTAATATAAAGTTTTTAGATTATGAGGAACCAATTAGTCAAGGATAAGCAGAATGGGTGGAAAAAGTCTCTCATGATTGCTTGAAAGACTACGAATATACTAAGTATACAAATTATCACATGATCATGAAGACATATCAAGCATAAAAACTCTACCAAATCTTACCTAAGAATACTTTTATGAAATATGTCCTTATACACTGAATATGTGTAATTCTCAAATGTTTTATGAACCGGCACTACTATAGCTTCCAATTTAACACATTATAATTTCTTTCCTGGAAGCCTCACCTGTGACGAGGAAGGTAGTTCTGAATCACAGTGCGTCCAATATCCATAGTATTTGCTCCTTCGCTTACCACAAAACAGTCTCTGGGTAGTTGTTCTTGAACATGGTAGAATACTGTGTAATAATTCATAGGCAGGGATTTTTGGGAAGCTAATTCCTAAAGTATTTGAGGGAAACATAATCAAATTAGATTGAGATACAGTGAAAAATTAGCAATGTCAATAAGCTACTACCAAACTTATTTGGAAATAGGCAACAAGAACGAGCTACGAGGTTCCCAAATCACCACCCTGAGAAGCTAGTGGATCTGTGGACAGGCCTCTGGGACATGCTAAGAAAAGGGGGACCCACAGACCCAGTCTGGGACACAATCAAATAAACCAGGGAATAGCTTTCTTCCTGGACACCCACCATGCACAATAGCATACTAGAGTGAGACAAGTCCTACAGTAAAGATAGCTGGAAGCACTGGGTTAAACAAAACTAAACAGTCTTATTTGAGCACTTTTAAGAAAACACTGCATTACAAAAAATAAAAATTTTATTCTAGAATATTTTAATCTGAAATATGCCCTTAAACTTAAAATAAAAATGAAGTCAGGATTCTAGAAAATCTGAAAATCTGGTTCTTCTCCAACATGCACTGGAGAGTAAAGAGGATATGCTTCACCCACTATTTCAAAGAGTCTCTGAATGGAGCAAGGTAAGTGCCTTTGTCTAGCTATATGCCTTCTAGAGTAGAGAGAGAGACACATGGGGCTTCAGCAGCAACAATCTCATGTGCTCCCAGCACTGCCTCTCCACTTGTGCTATTCTGGCCTGTTGGAGATTATACGTAAAACGGATGAGGCACCCTCCTATACTCCTGTGCCAGGAAGAGAGGCAAGTTCCTTCCATCTTAAACTAATATGATTCCTAGGGAAAAGAAGGGATTAATCATCACACCATTCAGGAAAACAGAATTGAGCCTGGCTCTTGATAGAAACAGCCACTGATTAAAATTCCAATGAGACACAAAATTACGTATAATTAATTCTGCTAGTTTTGAAAATGTGAATTTATTCCAAGATGTCTGACAATATGAGCATAACTCAAATTTCGTATTTGCTTATGCAGGATTCTGTCAGTGAGAAACACTACATGAACACAGAAAATTGCACCCAGCTGAACCAAGATACGTAGAAATACACAAAACATCGAAAAAAATCAAGAACAACATTTCTCACAAAGAAAAAATTCTACCTATATACAAAGACTCTAAACAGAAATCACCACATCCTGCAGAAGTGATTCATTTCACTGCTAGTAGTAGTGGATGATGTGGTAGTTTCACACATTACTACAACTTCCAAAGCCTTTAGATATCAGGCAAAGCCATGAGTGCAGATGAGAAAGTTGCAAAACAATTTCCAGTAGTGATATAAAAATTAATCTGAGGGGCGCCTGGGTGGCTCAGTTGTTAAGCGTCTGCCTTTGGCTCAGGTCATGATCCCGGGGTCCTGGGATCAAGCCCTACATTGGGCTCCCTGCTCCGTGGGAAGCCTGCTTTTCCCTTTCCCACTCCCCCTGCTTGTGTTCCCTCTCTCGCTGTGTCTCTGTCAAATAAATAAAAATCTTTAATTAAAAAAAAAAAGTTAATCTGAAAGGGCCATAAATGGTCTCCACCAAAAAAAGAAAAGAAATGTGAGGTGATGGATGTGTTAATGAAGTAGATGGGGGAGGGGGGAATCCTACCACAATGTATATGCATATAAAATCACCATGACGTACCTTTAAATATCTTACAATTTTGTATGTCAATTATACCTCAATAACGCTGAAATTTTTTTAACAAAGAAAAAGAAGGCTGTATATTAGATCAAATTTTCAATTTTGATGAAACACCTATCTATTATACATGCCTGCTTGAAGGACTTTTATCTTAATGGTATAAAAATATGCTCCAAGATATAAGATTCCAAAAGATGTCTTAATTATGATTTGGGGCCAAGGTCAAACTGAGGACAGTGAGCTCTACCCATTCATATAGGTTCTTACAATTTTCTGTCCAATGTCAGATTGGTCTCCTTCTACCACTTCACCCTAATTCAACAAGTTGCAACCCTTCCAATGCCTACTTCCACAAGAGACTTAAGGTCTTCTTCAAGGAAAAGCATTTATTGAAATATATATTTCTTAACCACTTAACATGTATAAAACTTTGCCATCATTTTTATTTATTTATTGAAGATTTATTCATTTATTTTAGAGCAAGAGTGTGTGCGGGCACGCATGTGTGTGCACAAGTGGGGGGGGGAAGGGGCACAGAGAGAGCGAGAGAATCTCAAGCAGACTCCCCACTGAGCACAGAGCCCAAGGGGGGCTCAATCCCAAGACCCTGAGATTATGACCTTAGCTGATACCAAGAGTCACATACTTGACCGACTGAGCCACCCAGGCGTCCCTCTGCTGCCATTTTTATTAGGTTCCTATCTTAACGTTTCACAAAGTTTTTGAGAGCTGTGCCTCTAAACCCTTTTTCCCATGAGCCCTGTGGTTTTTACTGCATGATTTCATATAGCGTGGTGATTTTAGGAATGCATAGGTCATATTATGACAGAGCTAACTGAGCCATGAACCAGAAGTGGTCTTGAGTTTCTGTGAATCTCAAATTACCTTGGAAGCAGCTTCATTGATCTTCATTTTTTCTCTCAGAGTTTGCCACCAGCTGCTCTCTGGAGGATACTGCCATGGTGTTTTATCAAATTGTTCTAAAAGCTAAAAAACCAGACTTTTTATTTTTTGAAAATAAACTTAAGTCATATTAACACAACAATCTCTTATTAAAGAAGATAATACTGCTATACTATCCTGCCATTCACATCACTCACACTGTTTTTCCCCTAGGCAGCTAACAACTGATAAATAGGCAACATGGAAAGCTTCTGTTTGGGTCAGTGTGGACTTCCACCAAAAGTTGGAATTTCCATAGAACACAGGGGAAATGCTACCTTCTCCACACCTCACAGGCAGGGGCTTTTATGCCCTCCTCAGCCTTTGACACTAGAAGGAAAATCATTGAATCCTTGTGGGAAGGAAAACAACCCCAAATACCCAGGGATTCCTGAGATACAGACCAAATGCTCCAGGATGATTTAATATGTGACTGGGGGATGCTTCATAATATTATATAATCATGATAACAATACCAATTTGTATCCAAAATCAAGTAATAATTGTGACTATATTTTATCTCCTGTTACAGTGATATATATAAATTATGTACAAATAAAAAGAATCTGGACAAGTCACTAAGTACCATTTGAAGAGTAAAAATCTCTTTATTTTCTAAAGAAATACTTAGATTTTTCCAGTACATAAAGACATTTCTTGGCTCTAAGTTCAGTTCTTCTGGAAGCTGTATTATAATTTTTCAGACAGCTGAATCCTACTTAGTAAATCACTGTTTGCCTACTGAATGCCTTTAAGTCTTAATCGCCTTCCAAAAATGCTTAATTTACATAAAAATGATCTATATATAAGCAGTTGATTTAGTGAGTTCCAAAGTTATATTTAAGAATAGCTTTCCATCATAAATTTTATTTAAAATAGATATTAATAAACCTGTCACCAAGTGAATCAAGGTTGAAACATTTTTAGGAACTGACTATTCCCTAAAGACCAATCCACATAAACTAAAACCTAGGCAAACGCTCTTACCTGTTTAGCGATAGCATTTATGTCTCCTAGCAAAGTCACAGCAGGCTTTACATTATTCCCCAATTCTTCTGCACAGATATCAACCTAAAAAAGAGATAAAGCTTAAGAACGAGCCATGCTTATTCTTAAAAATCTCAAAGAAGTCAATTAAGGCTGAATAAATGAACTGAAGATTTGATATTCAGGAAATTTTTTTTCTAAGTAGGCTCCACGACCAGAATGGACCCCAATGCAGGGCTTGGATTCATGACCCTGAGATCAAGACCTGAACCGATATCAAGAGCTGGACATCCAACCAACTGAGCCACCCAGGCGCCCCAAGAAATTCTTAATAAAAGTAAAAATCCATAGAACTATGAGTATCACAGCTAGGACAGAAACCCCATCATCTTCCTTCATTTTAATAGCTACTCTGTAGATCCGGGTATTGTTCTATTATACACACAGGAATGCATTTGACTTGACCAATTATAGTTTTTTAATCTAATGAATAAGGTTCTACTTAATTACACTGGAATTGCTACTTAGAGCAGTTCTCAAATGTGAGCTATCAGAATCACCTGGTAGCCTTGTTAAACCACAGATTGCAAAAGTCCACTTGAGTTTCTGAACTCAGTAGATCTGAAGTGGGGACCAAAAATGTGCTTTGCTTTTTTTTTTTTAAAGATTTTATTTACTTATTTGAGAGAGAATGAGAGACAAGAGAGCATGAGAGGGAAGAGGGTCAGAGGGAGAAGCAAACCCCCTGCTGAGCAGGGAGCCTGATGTGGGACTTGATCCCAGGACTCCAGGATCATGACCTGAGCCGAAGGCAGTCACTTAACCAACTGAGCCACCCAGGCGCCCAAAAATGTGCTTTTCTAACAGGTTTCCCAGGTGGTGCTATGCTGCTGGTCCAGGGACCACATTTTGAGAATTACTCCTAGGGTAAGGCATGATTATTTCCCATTTACCCAGAAGCTCCATATCTGAATGGCCATGGGCAAGTGAAAATCGTTGTGCAAGGAGTTGTAATTTAGCCACATCAAAGGGGATGCACTTTATTCTATACTCAAGGGGATTAATCAAGAGGTGGTAACATCTTCCAGGTAAACCCAGGTCTTGCTTATTTGCAGCGTTAGTTCTCCATAGCTCCAGGGGGAAAGGGCCTGTTAGAAGTTGACTCCTTAAAAAGTAAAAGGCAAATAGGGAGAAGACAGCAATTGTAGCTGGGTCATCAAACACCATACACAATCTCTGTAGGGCAAACAGGTTCATATGGCACTATATAGGCAGTACCTTCTTTTTTTTTTTTTTTAAAGATTTTATTTATTCACTTGAGAGAGAGAGATAGCAAGAGATAGAGCACGAGCAGGGAGAGAGGGAGAAGCAGGCTCCCACCAGGCAGGGAGCCCAATGTGGGGCTCGATCCCAGGACCCCAGGATCATGACCCGAGCTGAAGGCAGAGGCTTAACCAACTGAGCCACCCAGGCAGTAGTACCTTCTACACCAATAAGGAAACTGGCTTAAAAAGAGAATCATAATGATACAAGAACCATTAAAGTGAGGTCAGAGTATATTCCACTCTGTTTAGTGACAAGTAAAAGCAGCATTTAGAGATTTCCAACCAAAGCGTGTTTGAAAAATTTGGCATCTAAAAGGACAACTCAATCCCTAACAATGTTGAATGTTTTGTTCTAATCTACCATTCTATTTAAACCCCTTTTGTCTACCTTTAAATAAACCTGAACTATGAAGAGGCAAATTGTGCTTTTCAAACTATTTAAAACTTGGTTTTGAAAGGTTTTCTGGTTAGAAGTAAAGCAGCATATTATGTTTCATAGGCTTGAAAAGGCAGCTTACTTTGGTACCTGTAATTATGTTAGGTAATTTATAAAAATCTACAAAAGCCAAGAAGAAAGCAGAGCTGATAATAGCTGAGGAGAACGGTAAATCACAGCACTGATTTTAAATCTCTCTGCTCTGAGTACCTGGATAAACTTCACATCTGGCTGATACCTTGGGGGCAGTCCGAAGTGCAAAATCCAATTTAATCTGGCACCAAATAATACGATTACATCAGCAAACTGCAAAGCCCTATTAAAAAGAAAAATCTGTTATGATATAAAAAGTGTATCTACATTTCTGACTTGAATTATTCTAAAATTAATTTCTAAAGTATTTAGAAAAGTTTAAATAATCTGGAGTTTTTTATTTTACTCTTCAGAATCAGCTTCTAGGGTAAATTTGATCTTTCAAACCAAAATAATTATGAAGCCAATTCTATTTAAATAGTAATCTAAAAGATGAAATAAGAAGAAAAATATTATAAAACTATACCTATTTCATTATTACTTTAAAAAATTTTTTTTTAAATTATTTAATTAACATATAATGTATTATTTGTTTCAGGGGTACAGGTCTGTGATTCATCAGTCTTACACAATTCACAGTGCTCACCATAGTACATACCTTCCCCAATGTCCATCACTCAGCCACCCCATCCCTCCCACCCCCCTCCACTCCAGCAACCCTCAGTTTGTTTCTTGAGGTTAAGAGTCTCTTATGGTTTGTCTCCCTCTCTGGTTTCATCTTGTTTCATTTTTCCCTCCCTTCCCCTATGATCCTCTGCCTTGTTTCTCAAATTCCACATATCAGTGAGATCATATGATACTTGTCTTTCTGACTGACTTATTTCACTTAGCATAATACCCTCTAGTTCCATCCACATTGTTGCAAACGGCAAGATTTCATTTTTTGATGGCTGCATAATATTCCATTGTATATGTATACCACATCTTCTTTATCCATTCATCCATTGATGGACATCTAGGCTCTTTCCATAGTTTGGCTTTTGTGGGCATTGCTACTATAAACATTGGGGTGCACGTGCCCCTTCAGACCACTACATTTCTTTCTTTGGGGTAAATACCCAGTAGTGCAATTGCTGGGAAAAATTACTACAAGTCTACTGTAGATAATCTCAATAAAACAGAAAAAGCATAAAGAAAAAGAATTTCACCCAATAATACTATCAACTTAAAAGCTATTATCAATAGCCTGCCATATTTTCATCTAGTCTTCTTTCTATGCAAGTATATTTTTACATAGTTGAGCTTATATGCTATAATACTGTCTCATGTACTTTTGCTTATTACATTTTCCTTTGTCATTAGGTTCTTCTTAAAAATTTTTATTTTTTTATTTTTATTTTTTTAAGTTTTATCTTACTTTTTTAAAGTAATCTCTACACCCGATGTGGGGCTCAAACACAACCCTGAGATCAAGAGCCCCATGCTCTTCGACTGAGCCAGCCAGGCACCCCTTAAATACAATTTTGAAAGGCTATATACTTTGCAGAACACATATACGTAATTTATTTTAACTTTTCTCAATTACTGGATAATTTATAAATACTGGTTGTACGTCCTTTTTTTTTTTTAAGATTCTATTTATTCATCTGAGAGAGAGAAAGAGAGAGAGAGAGAGCACACACAAGCGGCGGGGAGGGCAGAGGCAGAGGGAGAAACAGACTCTCCACTGAGCAGGGAGCCTGATGCAGGGCTCAATCCCATAACCTCAGGATCATGACCTGAGCCGAAGGCAGATGCTTAACTGCCACCCAGGTGCTCCTGGTTTGCATATCCTTATGCTTGAATCTTTTTTTTTTTTTAAGATTTTATTTATTTGACAGAGAGAGAGAGTGAGAGCAGGAACACAAGCAGGGGGCGTGGGAGAGGGAGAAGCAGGGAGCCCGATGTGGGGTTCGATCCCAGGACCTGGGATCATGACCTGAGCCGAAGGCAGACGCTTAACGACTGAGCCACCCAGGTGCCCCTATGCTTGAATCTTAATACATATTTCATATTGATTCCTAGAAACAGGTATTTTTAAGACAATTGATTCATATTCCCAAACTGCATTCAAAAATCTTCACCAAATTTATTGCTAATAGTTTTATTTTATATATCTTAATATCCTTGTCAATATAACTTCTAATTTTTAAAAATAATTTTTACTTTGATACCCACACTAATATTAACATAGCCATCTTTGTTTTGTTTCTATTTACCTCATACACCTTTGCTCATTTTATGCTGTATCATTTGTTTCAGATGTTGTTCTTATAATATATATATGCAACTGTCATTATTATGACCCAATCAATAATGTCTCTGCCTTTCTACAGAAGAGTTTATTAATTGCTGTGGGTTTTTTTTTTACTTCTCATTTTTCTGCTTCTTGGCTATTTCCCTTTTATCCTATATTTTTCCACAGGGGATCTGTTCTTTTGCTTTTGTCTTCTTCAGTGATGATATCATACACAAAATACCATTTTCATATACTGTTATCGGTCCCGTGGGAACCAATTTAACAAACAGATAAAAACTACAACTGAAAGGATAGATTTGTTTAATGATACTTGAAATTACTGATTCAATTATTTACAGCCACTTGCAATCTTTTTTACTCTCTAGTTCTGGGAATGAACGGGCACGTGTCTGGGGCTCACACCTGGGCTGTGTATGTGTGGACAGACCCAAAGGAACATAGCAAAGGCTTTGAAACTAGCAAGACAGACCTTGAAGTCTGAACTTAACCAGGCTAACTGCTTGCTAAAACAAAGTCAACATTCCACAGAGTATGTAAATATGACCTAGAATCTTCAAACATAATACTTAAAATCTAGGATACATTCCAAAAATACTCAATATACAAAAGAACCAGAAAAATGTGACCAATTCTCAAAAGAAATGAATAGACTCCCATTCTGTGATGACCCAGATGTTGAAATTAGTAAACAAAGACTTTAAAGCAGCTATTATAATATGCTCCATAAAGTAAACAAAAATACTCTTCAAATAAATGGGAAGATAGAAGTTCTCAACAGAGAAATATAAAATATGAGACAAAAGCATTGGAAAGAACTACAAAGAACATAGCATAATGTACAGAGATTTTAAATCACTATGGTGTACACCTGAAACTAATGCCCATTGTATGTCAACTATACTTCAATTAAAAGATAAATAAAAGATTTACTTAAAAACAAATAAAAATAAAAAGAACATTTCATATAAGAAATTTCTAATAGGGATGCTCGGGTGGCTCAGTCGGTTAGACATTCAATGCTCAGGTAATGATCTCAGGGTCATAAGATCAAGCCCCCTGTTGGGTTCCATGCTGGGCGTGGAGTCTGCTTAAGATTTTCTCTCTTCCTCTCCCTCTGCCCCTCCCCCCTGCTCACTCTCTCTAAAATAAATAAATCTTAACCAAAAAAAAAAAAAAAGAAATTCTAATAAACTACTTCAAAGATGAAAAAAAAAAAGAATTGAACAGATATTCAGGGACCTATGGGACAGTATCAAAAGTCTTCTATTTGCATTATCCCAGGAAAGGAGAAAGAGATTGGTGTAGAAAAAAAATTTGAAGAAATAATGGCCAAAAACTACAAATTTGGTGAAAGACATTAATTTATAGGTTGAAGATCAGAGAACAGGATAAACTAAAAGAAAACCATACCCAGACACATAATCAAACTGCTGAAAACTAAAGATAAAGAAAAATCCTGAAAGCAGCCACAGAACATATTACATATAGAAGAACAATGATTCAAATGACTACAGATTTCCCATCTAAAACCATGAGGGTCAGAAGGTAGTAGACAACATCTTTTAAAGCTCTGAAAAGTCTAAAAACTCTAAAAACAGGTGTGCTGAAAATTATATTTCAGAACTTCTCCTAGATTCATTAAAGTCACGAAATAAATTAGCCTAAGATCTGCCAAGCCACTGTACTTAAACTCTAGAATGCCACGCACCTGGATCTGGCAGCACCCACACAGTTTGGATGGTTATCAGGGATAACGCCCTTTCCCATGGGGGTGGGCAGAAATGGCAATTTACATTGCTCCACCAATTTCCTGAGGGCCTCCTCTGCATGGGCATAAGCAGCACCTACAAGCAATGCAAATGATTCCACAAGTCAGTTATGGTCCAGGCACTGTGATTCCTTTTTTTTTTTTTTAAAGATTTTATTTATTTATTTTGACAGAGAGACACAGCGAGAGAGGGAACACAAGCAAGGGGAGTGGCAGAGGGAGAAGCAGGCTTCCCACGGAGCAGGGAGCCTGATGCAGGGCTCGATCCCAGGACCCTGGGATCATGACCTGAGTCACCCAGGTACCCCATGGCACTGTGATTCTTAAAACAGCTCATATGAATTTGCTTTTAGAACTTCTCAAATAATCTCTTGTTTATACAGGGCTTGCTTACACTCAAAACAAACTGTAACTATGGTTTTTATCTTTGGTATTTTAAAATGTTTAAGAAAGCCACAGTTCTAATTTCCTCCCCAATAATATTCTCAATTATTCTGAAGGATGTGTACTACAAACAAAAGTTGCATCTCTTCTCTCTTGCTGCTCTGAATTGTCTGTTCTATGGTTCCTACGGAATTACTACTCACGATTCCCTAAATACAGTATCTTTACTGACAGGCCCAGGTGGGCAAGGAAGGACTTTGCTCTGACAGAGAGAGGCTCTCTCTAACCTCACACATTGCTTCCTACCATCAGCTAACGTGGACTGCACAGTCTCCTACCCTAGGCATGGAAATTCTAACAAGAGACGTTAGTTTAGTACATTCAGATTCAACATAATGCTCCCCCATATAAAAATACCTTTAAATCTTTTCTCATACATGTCAGATGAAAAATAGCTTCTTTTCATCCAGAAAGTTTCCTTGTATTCTCTTTCTTGCCTCAATATCTTTGTCCATCCAGTTCTCTCTTCCTGGACTGTGCATTCAGTGAGGACTTGGTGTCCAGAAATACTTAGCTATGAGTTAAGTATTTAACTCATAAGTTAACTATGAGTAGCAGTTAACTACTCATAAGTTAACTATGAGTTAACTATGAGTAGCAGTGTCATCTCTTCCAGAGTCTTTCTATACCACCTACACGAGCAAATTATTGCTGCTTCCCTTGAGAATCCACCTTACCCTCTCTATACACACCACTTATGGGTACACTGCACTTATTTGTTACTAATCTATCTCTAGGTAGGGACCATTATTCCTCTGTATATCTTACGAATGTTTTCTATAATCCCTACCTTATTGTAAGTACTCATCAAATGCTGGTTAAAAGAAGAATGAAAACTAGCATCTACTGAGTTCCTTCTACCTATCTTATTATTTAATCATAACAATCCTGTTGAAGTTAATATCTCTGTTTTACAAGTGAGGTAATTGAGACTCAAAGTAGTTGTTTGCCAAGACCACAGAGCTAATACAGCATACAGCTTCATTCGACTCAGCTCTGACTTTGATTTTTTTCTATTGTCCACCATTTTCATTAAAATTATTTTTAGTTTCTATGTAGTTAGTTCTTCAGTAGTTGATAATTGACTAACATGGTCATAGGTGACTCACAGCCCCCTCAGTTCTAGAACATTTAATGGATAATAACTTGCTGACAGGAGTATAAGTTGGTACAATACCTTGGGAGAAAGCAATTTGACAATATGTACCAAAACCCCTAAAATATGAATTACCTTTTAACTTAATTTTCTTTTTGGGAATCTATCATAAATTGTAAATATGGAAAAAGCTTTAAGCACAAACATGTTTGTCACAGCTATACTAAACAAACAAAAAACTGGCAAAGATTTAAATATCTGTCAGTGAAATGTTAGTATATACATGAATAGACCTTAAAATTATATTTAGGAAAAAACTTCAAGACCATGAAGAAATGTTGTTACAATATTAAATGAAATAAAATATAAATAAAACTGTCTATATGGTGTGATCACAATATATGAAATATACATGCAGAAATGAATAGAAAAGTATTAAATGTTAAAAATAGTTGTTTGTTTGTTTTTTTTTTGAGAAAGAGAGCGTGCATGAGGGAGGGGAGAGGGGCAGAGAGAGAGAGGAAGAGGGAGAGAATCTTAAGCAGGCTCTGTGGAGCCCGATGTAGGGCTTGATCTCACAACCCTGAGATCATGACCTGAGCTGAAATGAAGAGTCAGACGCTTAACCAACTGAGCCAACCAACCGCCCCCAAAACAGATATCTTTGGTTGAAGGGATTTCTTCTTTCTAATCTTCTGGATTTTCCAATATTTTTTATAATGATCAAATACTATTTTTATAATGGAAAAAACACATTTTACACATAAGACTGAAGAAACAGAATGGGTGATACTCTTTTAAAAGGGCAAGATCTCTGGGCATTCTAGAATAATTCTGTGATAAATTAGTAAATAATCCTAAATGAAAAGAACTCATACTCCGATTTCGAATATTAGATATGTTAATAAATAATGAAGATAATTTCTAAACAGAATCAGTATTCTTTCAACAGCCTAGCAAGATTTAGAGTTCCACTCGCTGCTACCTTTCCCGATGATAAGAAGGGGCTGTCTGGCATTTCTAATAACAGATGCGGCCATGTACACAGCAGAGGTTTCTGCCATACTAACAGGAGGTGGCATGCAGCACTCCACATACCTGGAAATAAAGAGCTCTGTTAATTAAAAGAGGCCAAGTTTTAAACTTTTTACTATGAAAATACCAAATATATAAAAAGGTAGGAAAAAAATAGTACAATAAACTCCATATACCCACCATGTAGATTCAACAACTAATATTTTACCACACTTGCCTCACATATACACACACAAATATGCATATCAATTTGTTTCTTGAACCATTTTAAAGTGAATTATAGGCAATTAAAAGCTTTTCCATGCAGCTCTAAAAGATAAACTTTCTCCTATATAACCATAATGTCCCTACCATATCTAGTAAATTAAGTTACTCCCTAATACCATCTAAAAGCCAATCAAATCAGTAATTCACTGACAGAAAATCTGAGTTAATGGCTTTACACTGTAGTAACAGTTGCTGTAAGAACAGTAAAAACATATTCAGAGCCAGTGTTTAATACTATGTGCCATTTAATCTCATTTAATTTTCAAAGCAATGAGGCCAAGAGCTACCATTATCTCCATCTCACCATTGGCGGGTGGGGAGGGAAACTCAGAAAATAACTTGCCCAGGGTCCCCAGATGGTATATGGCAGAAACTGGATTGACCTAGGTCATTCTGTCTCCAAAGTCCATGCCTTTAACTATCTCACTGGGAGAATCAGTATTTTGATAATACAATATGCATTAGGAAAAGAAATTTTAAAACTGTCATAGTTAAGTATTTCTGGACACCAAGTCCTCGGTGTTTTCATTTATTTTAATTAATAAACATCATACACTGTACAAAATTTGAGCATATAAAACAAAAAAAGACATTCAATCTTTACAAAAATTTTATTTTTTTAAACTTTTTTTTTAAAGATTTTATTTATTTGAGAGAGAGAGAGGGTGTGAGCATGATGGGGTGGGGAGCAGAGGGAGAAGCAGACTCCCCGCTGAGCAGCGAGCCTGATGTGGAGCCTGACGTGGGGTTCAACGTGGGGCTCGATCCCAGGACCCTGGGATCATGACCTGAGCCGAAGGCAGACACTTAACGACTGAGCCACCCAGGCACCCAACCTTTACAAACATTCTAAAGAAGGCTTACAGAGTTAACTTACCAGAGACTCAGCTCTGCCTTCCCTCCCCCCAGTAATATTTTATCATGTTCAGGTATTATGCAGGGTAGATGTCCTTTTTGTCTGACTCTCACAAAGAGAAACAACTCTTTGGTATACTGAATATACAGAAATGCACACTGTTTTTCTGCAGTCACTAGAGAACCACTTGGTCCACAACAGCAGGAATATACTAAATGGTACCCAGGATGATGTCTTAACCTAAGTATCCACCCTTATCAGAGGTGACTTAGATACCAGTGAAAAATTGTTTCTTATACTTTTTATTTGCTCAGTGTTTATTTAAGGAACGTGAAAAATCAGAGTAACACCTGAGTGGAATATTTTTAAATCACAGAGACAGACAGAAAGACTAAAGTTTTTTATGCTGAGTCCTAAATAATTTTTCAGTGGTCACCTCATCTCTTGGTTTACACTTTGAAGACTCTGAATCACCCCTGCTATGTTAGTGAGGATGTATTATTTACGGCCTCTGGAAGAATAATTTCAAATAAGTGCTCAGGAAGCTTCATGTATTTAACTTAATATTTAACCTCCCAAATAATTACTAAATAATACCATTTTATTTATTTTTTATTTTTTAAGATTTTATTTATTTATTTGACAGAGAGAGACACAGCGAGAGAGGGAACCCAAGCAGGGGGAGTGGGAGAGGGAGAAGCAGGCTTCCCGCAGAGCAGGGAGCCCGATGTGGGGCTCGATCCCAGGACCCTAGGATCATGACCTGAGCCGAAGGCAGACGCTTAACGACTGAGCCACCCAGGTGCCCCTAAATAATACCATTTTATTTATTTATTTATTTATTTATTTTTTTTAAAGATTTTATTTATTTATTTGACAGAGAGAGGGAGAGAGACAGCGAGAGAGGGAACACAAGCAGGGGGAGTGGGAGAGGGAGAAGCAGGCTTCCCGCCGAGCAGGGAGCCCGATGCGGGGCTCGATCCCAGGACCCTGGGACCATGACCTGAGCCGAAGGCAGACGCTTAACGACTGAGCCACCCAGGCGCCCCTAAATAATACCATTTTAATTAAGAGAATTAAACCCTTTGGCCACGCTTTAGTTTAATTATTAAACTGTCAAAAGTTAAGACAAATGAAGATTAACTTATAAACTGCTAGGTAAATTGTTAAAAAGGTAAACATAATAACACAATTAAGAACTTCAGTATAACTATTACTCACTTTACAGAATTCACATTCACTTGCAAGTTCACAAAATCTGCAGGTATGTCAACATAACAAGGACCTGGACGACCATAAATACTGCTTCTCACTGCCTAAATTACAAATAGAAGAAACGATTTTAAAATTCTCAGTCTTTATCACATAATCCACTCAAAGATAATTAAAAATTGTGAAAGGAATACTATTTTATTTTTTTCTGGACATCCGCAGTTGGGGAAATAAACAATTTTAACTAAAATTGAAATGCTCTCTATTGATTATATATATTTTAAAAGATATTTTTGTTTAAAAGGGGAGCGACAAGAAAGAAAATACTCACCTAGGGTTTTAAGATTCATGTCATATTATAGTCTTAGAAATTATCCACCAGGCTCTGCCTGCCAAGTGTTTACTCTGTAACATGTGCTTTTACTTGCTTCCTAGTCCTGGTGACTTGGCTAAGTTTTCAGAAACTCTGCATGATGTTATCATATATGTCAAATGGTCTATGTAACACATGGTTTTGAAACAGCTCAAATGTAACTCCACATACAAATGTTGCTTAACTAAGATTAATTTACAACATGCTGTTTAGGCAACTAAGGCATGGTTTTATATGTATTAGTACTACTTTTCAAAACTAAACTTGCAAAAGCGTAAGAGAAAGGTTATCCAGGGTTTCATCTTAGCTTTCTTTTTACTTTTCTGTAGTTAAAAAAATAATTTTAAAAACTGAAGGAGAAACTTTTTTCAAAAATAATTTATCTGTTTCTAGAATTGACAGCAAACATTAAAATATAAATAGCTCTTTAATACTATCATTTTTGACTGCCTGAATATATACCAAATTGTTGCTTATTCTGTGGAGAATACAAATAACACAGGTATGAGCAACTGAGAAAAACCAATTGACCTGGAGGACTTATAATTAAATACTTTTACCTTTTCGATAATAGAGGGAATATTTTCTATGCTGCTCGGCCGGGCAGAGAACTTGCTATATAATCTACAAGCTTCAACCTATATGCAGAAAGAAAATCACTTAAAATTCAGCTCACAGATCATATTACTCTTCGGAAGGAAGACAAAATGTTAAATCATTAATTTCTATTATGTGTAGAGAAAAGATGGAGAAAATACATTACCTGAACTGTTTCTTAAAAGCCTAGGCAAAGCCCAAATTTCCACCTCAGTATGATTCAGGAAGTAAATCAAAACAAGACATCATTTTCATTTCTCAGACTGGCAAAAATGAAAGACTTTGATAATACTCAGCATTTACCACCACACAGGAAAGCAGGCACTCTCCTAAGCTGCTGGTGAGAGTATAAATGGGAAGGGAAGTTGATAATGTCCACTAAAAATTAAAATGAGCATATCCCTGGACCCAGAAATTCCACAGTCAGGAATACAAAACTTCACCTGCTTCATCTCGTTACAATTATAATCTATCCTTATTACATTTCTGCCAGTTTTCCTGTTATATATTTTACTGCTATGCTTTTTGGGATGTGTCAATTCAGCAATGCTAATTTTTCACTGTTTAATGCACTCTAAGCAATATATAGAAATGGTGTCTCTTGATACTTTTTGGTATGAAAGTTGGTAGTCTTAGTCCCATGAGCATGATAGAATTAAGATTTTCAGTCTGTTCCTGGTCATGCCATCTAAAGTGTTTCCACAAAAAGAGATACTTGGATTTTAAATCAAATCAGTGATTTTCTCTTCACATTTTTAATTTCACCTAATAAACTTTTATTATTTTCCTTTTCAGAAAAAAATATTTGCAGTAGACATTATCCTCTGCTTTCTTTTCATCTATAAAGTTTCTGTAGTAAGTTTAAATTTCTTTTTTTTTTTTTTTAAGTATTTTATTTATTTATTTGACAGAGACAGAGACAGCGAGAGAGGGAACACAAGCAGGGGGAGCAGCAGAGGGAGAGGGAGAAGCAGGCTTCCTGCCGAGCAGGGAGCCCGATATGGGACTCGATCCCAGGACCCTGGGATCATGACCTGAGCTGAAGGTAGACAATCACTGAGCCACCCAGGCGCTCCTAAATTTCCTTTTAAATAACTTATCTGTTCTGCTTATTTTTCAAATGTATTAGCATCTTTTAAATAATGGTTGTTATTCTTTACCATTAACTAAGTAAACTTCAATTCCGTTTCAAGAGGATAAAAGTGTAACTTTTGCATCAACCTATACCAAGATCTAGTATTTTACAATAATTTAAATCATAGAGAAAATTCTATGTTTATATTCTGAGGTTCTCACAATGACTTCTGGATTAACCAGTAGACTTTGCCTAAGGTTTTAACTTTGCTCAGAACTTTGCGCTGGAAATGCGCAAATATTTTCTTAAGAGTTAATCATTCACTCTCACCTATTTGCTTTCTAGAACTATTCTTAAAGCTGTAGCATTCTGTTTTATGCAACTATTTATGAAGATCTCTGTAGTACTTGTAATATATAAAAAAAAGGAAAAAAGGAAAAAAACACAAAAAACAAACCACTATAGAATTTTGTTGACAAATTCTTTTAAGTTTTTAGAAATTTTTAAATATTCTCCTTCAGCCTTCTAAAATAAAAATGAACTTGACCAGTCTACTGATAGTCATTTTACATAGGACTTTTCCTCTCAACTTTTTACTTCTCTGAAGTTTGGGAGGCATAGTCCCACACCATTTTTATTCCTGCATCTTGACTCTTTAAGAACTTAGTTTCAGAGTTTAAAAACGTGTCGAAAAGATATATCTCTTGGAATACTGCTCCTAAGCAGAGCCTGAGCTCCCTTAATATGCACACTGAGACTGTCTTGTAGTTAAGGAAAATTACCTCTAAATTACCTCAGGTACCTCTGTTTTGTGTATTTTGCAGATAGGAGTTTTTATTTCTTCTCCATAAATCTTATTTATTTATTTATTTATTTATTTATTTATTTATTTATTTATTTA